>NW_014578415.1:0-4757 GCF_000485595.1 Priapulus caudatus
AGATAGAATAGCCGATCGGTGTGCAAGTAGTCACAGACTCACAAGGTTAACTGTGCATTGTCAGGTTTAACTTGTGTACTGTCTGGCAGTGGCATGTGTCAGATGTCCTGCGTCTTACGGCCAATTCTTGAGGATTCGATTCCGCGCTGTCAAATCTGTTATTGTGGTGGAATTTTTCCAAAGCGGGGCGGAGGTAATTTAAACGGGGGCGCAACGATTCTATATAACGGGGGGGAGATTTTCCAAACGGCCGGGCGCGCCCCGTTGCGCAACGGTGGGGAGAACCCTGCCTTGGCCCTTATATTTAATAAGACTAATAAGTTATAATATATATGTTATATAATGTTTCAATCTAATTCATATACATGCTATATGTAGGCCTATGTATGTTAATTAATGCATATGCTAATACTAACGCCTTACAAATATATATATTAATCTTCATATGGTAGTTCAATCAAGTTGTGTTCAATTCATTCATAAGTTTGTTTTCATACGAATTCGGTAACAAGAATTATTTTAATTGGTAGAATTAGGCTGCGACCTAGCTAGCACGTGACTCGTGACGTGGAACTAGCTTCAGCACGTGACTCGTGACGTCACGTGAAAAATGATATAATCGTATATTTCTCTTAATTAATAGCTGCAGTACATGTATCTATACACAGATCCTATATTTATTATAATACTTCTTAAGTAATGGATATCAAATTCTTTTTTTTATGCTAATATTGAATTAAAGAAAATAAGTGGGCGTTTTTCTTATTTTTCATTTGAAAATGTTGTGGAGCACAGACCAGGCAAGATTCAGCTTTTGGGAGTGGTTGGAAGATGGCGGCTGTGGCGTCCCTTTCATGTTAGAGCGGCGGATAAGCTAAGCGCTCTATCCAGATATATTATAGAGATCAGTGGCAATACACCCAGGCGCAACGGTTTTTATGCGATCGCGCTGCGGATGGGAAGCAAGCCCAGCCCGTTGAGAAACTGGTATCCGGCCCGCGAATTTTTTCCCCCAAACGGTAATAACATAGCGAAAAGGAATGTAGCGGCCTTCTGATTGGCGTGCTTGATTTTGCTTTGCCTTTGACAAGTAGAAACAAAACGCCCATTTGTAAATGTTGTTTGGTTTTATGACGCGCTTAGATAAAGTACGTTTCGTGATGTAATTTCCATGAAAAACGTAATCTTTGTCCTTCATTAATATAACATATTAAATATCACATAATTGCAATTCTTTCTGCAAGATGTGGTATTTTCATCTCAATCTTAAGTTAATAGAGAGGGGTCTGGGCTCTCGTTAATAAATACATACGTACGTAATGTACACCACTGCTAGTAGTTGCTTCGTCGCAGGAGGAAGGAGGCGAAGGGCTACGCAGTAACTACTAGAGCTACGACGGTACTATATACTAGGGCTATCGACAGTACTAGAACTATACTACTCGTACTCGTTGACGCTAGTAAGTAGTATTACAGTACGGTAAGTAGTCGTAGTAGTAAGCCTAGTGTTTAACCCTGAGGTTCAGCTTGAAACGTAACTACTAATTCGGACCATCAGGCACGAACATAAACAGAAACCTCGGCAGCTATAACTAACATTAAGCCTAGACCGCCTCATAACTGAAGATTAGATGAAAATAAACACATTTGCACAAAGAATTGGCAAACTTATATAAATATTATATGTTATAATATGAAGTAAAATATGCTGTCTTTCATGGAAAATACATCAGAAAACTTATACGTTTATCTACGGTCATAAACCAAAACAAACATTTACATAACAGGCGTTTGTTCTCGTGGTCTTGAAGGTTTTTCTCAGTCAAAGCAAATCAGTCAAGAAACGCCATGAATATTTGGGAATATATACTCAAACCCATGTTGTTTTAAAGAAAACATACTAAAAACTACTTTAACCTAACTTACAGAAAGTTCGGGAAGTTTGTTGGTAAGATAATTGGATTTTGGCTACAAGTCATGGAGGCTGACATCTTGCCAAATTCCAGCCAAAATCAGAAGGCGCCTAAATCCTTCGCTAATGTATACCGTTTTGGGAAAAAAAAAATTCGCATAGCCGTCCCAACGCTCTGGCTAGACAATTCACGCTCTGCGAAAAACAAGTGCGGCAGGAACCAGTCCTAGCCCAGAGGTGAACGTTCCAAGTGATACCCTGGGTTGCACGTTGGTACAGTGGGCGTAGACACTCGGACAGGTATCTGTTTTAAGCAAGTATAAAATAAGACCGTAATAAAGATTCGATGTTTTGCCCTTGCACTGACATTGTGAAAATTGTGCATTTTGTAATTACAAATGTGAATTATACGGCAGAAAAGGTGTGAAATTATGTCAATGTAACTATAGTGCGAGTTACATATATTCAGTATATTGACCAATTCTAACAACGACCAGCGGGCTACTACTACTCTGGTTGTATGCGACCGGACCAAGCATTTAATCTGACTAGGTCGGTCGGGAAGTGGGTTGAGTGTCGAACGCCTGGATTAGTGATACGGATTGTCCATTACGCAGGTCCCACCTGGGTTTTTCGCGAAACAGGAGATTGTCATTATACGGCAGGTTCTATAGGTTTCTCGCTAGCCGTGGGAATCGGTGGAATCTTCAACCATTCATCCTCACTGTCTCCCCATAGCTGTAAAGTAAGCAAAAAAACACAAAAATGAAATAAAGGGTCTTTTCATCAATGTTGCAAATTTAATTGAAATTTTTTATAAGTGATATACCATCACCAGAACTAGTAAAAAAAAAAAATTCTGTCATTCTTTTTTTTACGAAAAATGTTAAGTGATTAACTGTTCACTTTTTATGGTTAAATTGCTGGCATTAAAATTCCTATTTTGCTATCTGTTTCGCTGTGAACTAAATCACTCGTGATCGTACAATAGCCCATAGCAAAGCATTTAATGTTGTAATAATTAATATCAAAATCGTCCGGTTTTTTTTGATTTTTACAGATAGTGTCAGAAACAATCTTACAGGTAAGAATTTTAGGATATATTTAGTCTGTTAGTACTTACTTTTAAGTATATTTTTAATTATTTTTATTCTTATTCTTAATATATAATTATCTTATTTTGTTCGATAATATATTATTTAATTTCAAGTGAATAGTGGCTATTGTCAGTTGCGCAAAATAACCGACGTTTCGATTATAATCGCTCATCGGGACCATCAGCTTAGTTCTCAACTGTTCAGATGTAATTGTTTGGCACGTGTCATGACGGATTGTAAAACCTTAGAAAATATTGTTTACCCTGTCTGAATATTTACAACTGTAGACTGTACTCTGGTGTATGGACTGGTACACTGTATTGGATTCAAATACTCATGCACTCCATACATACCTTGAAATAAAAAACTCTCTTGCTATCCCGACTAATAGATTCAATAGCTCATGGCAAGAAAACCTTGAATCGTTTAACGGCGCTTGCTGTGGAATCGACATCCCCCCCCCCCCATATACACCAGGTGCTAACGGACTTCAAAAAACGCTTTAAGGTCATGGTCAGGTCGCATCCCGCAGATGTGGGCGATGTGGCGGCTGACACCCCGCCCCCCTCCACACACACACACTAACGCCCACGGATCACGCACACAACACACACACACACACACACATACACACACACAACACACACACACAACAGTAAAACCTGGGCTGTGTTCTACAGCGAATCATAAGCCTTAGCTGCTACGTTGTAATTCTTCTTCACGCGACTTTCCTCTGTAATGTTTGTACTTGCAGGCACTTTTGCCACTGATCCTTATACATGTTTACATATCTTCTTTGCATATTATTTGTTGTAATTGTTCTATACATTTATATCAGTTCCTTGTTAATCACTCCATCACTTGCCTTCTTTTATACGTATTTGTTGTTTCATGCTGATGGTGGTTAACCACAGCAATGTATTCCCAGTGTGTTAGCAAGAGACCCGTCTACCCGTCTTTTGGACGGCCAATTCTTGGAAGAAATTTGATAGAGACGGCATGAGGGCGGCCCAACTTTACCCCTGCATGAAAATAAAATCGTTGGTTTTACCCCACACCTCCCCCCCACCTAGGGCACTTCGTGCCCGCAGCATCCTCGCTTCGCTCAGATGGTGAGACTCCCAGATTTTTTCCCCTCGCTAACACCCTGCGTATTCCTCAGTAGTAACTTTCTTTTGATCGACTCATAGTTTAACTTTTAGCATCGTTATGGTTTAGGTTTTAATATTAACGTGTTCTCGTGTGTGTACGTCAGTTGCTTTTACTGGTTGTTATAATGCTTTTTACATTTAGTGTCGCTTTGCACAATGTTAAAATGTAGTGTGTGATTTAGTTTTACTTTTAGTAAAAGTACATACACTTGGGTACCTAGCTGCCCTGGTGTCGCTTAAGCTAGCATTTTAAATAGCTCTTCACTCTTTTTTTTATTATTGCACTGGCAGTGTGGAACTTGCAAGCTCATGTTGATATGTTATCTACCAATGTACGGTCTTGCACGTCTTGTAAAAAAAAAATATATTAATAAATAAATGACAGTGTAATACGGTTTCATATCGTGAAATTGGAGAAGATAGACTTCGAGGGAAATAAAAGTGAAACTATAAAAAGTAGTTAAGAACGAGCACACGCGACCTTGCAGTATCAGGAGGTCAACGACTCAATCGCGGCATCACCAAAAAGTGAGAGTGACCTCGTTCTCACTAAAAGCGCAAAATTACAACTGTGGAGAATCAATAAAAGTAGTACAA
>NW_014578415.1:5525-7145 GCF_000485595.1 Priapulus caudatus
AGGAAGCTGGCTAGAGAGAGGAAGCTGGCTAGAGAGAGGAAGCTGGCTAGAGAGAGGAAGCTGGCTAGAGAGAGGAAGCTGGCTAGAGAGAGGAAGCTGGCTAGAGAGAGGAAGGAGAGGTGACGCGACGCTTGACGTGCGTCAGGCAGGCAGGGGTTTCAGGTGACTATGCAAGCTGTGCGATCTATGTCGTACTAATATATATGTAGAATAAACAATATCTATATATTTTGGCTGTTGCTATTCTCCCGGTACTGGTAGCGGGCCCACTTTTTGCTAGTCTCCTGGTAGTGCTCCCAGTACCTCAAACCACAGAATGTTTGAAGTAACCAAATATTGCAGAGCTTATCAAATATACAATAATATTTACAGTACTGGTAATACTAACAGTGAAGTCCTCATTCCTTTCGACTGGATAAAGAATTCACCAATTTCAATCTTAACTTTGTTTAGCGCCGCCATTAGGGTAAACTGGGGTAAAAACGCCCATGGGGTAAAAACGCCCACTTGACTTGTTTTCACTGCTAGTAAAAAATGACAAGATGAATTATTAAATGGAATATATTTATAATAAGTACAATGTATATAAATATTAATAATAAAAGGAATTAAATTCATTAACATATTTTAAGGGTACATAGGTGTGGTTGAAAAAAATGTGAAAAATAAAGTTTAAAAAAATGATCGTCAAAGGTTTAGCCTATATCACTTTCAAATTATTTTATTTTAAAACAGGTTTTTATTTTTTTATTATTCTTTAGTTGATATAATAAGTTAATAAGGGTTAATTACATAATTATAAATGATTAAAATATTAAAATCAATTTTAATATTTGCTTAATAATGTTTTTCTGAGTGGGCGTTTTTACGGGCCTCGGGGTAAAAACGCCCAGTACCATCTTTAACACCAAACTCTATTTCCGCCTCATTTATCTTCAAAAACCTCAATATTAGAACTTAATACAGCCATATATTTGTGTGTGTGTGAGTAAGTATTAGCTATTAGAAGCCTACCACATATTAAACAATGTATTTCTTATATTTTGTTATTCAGGTTTGATCAACTAGATTAAATTTCATTTAAAATTTGCAAATTTTATTGTGACATATGATTGAATAATTTCACCAGATCTTTATAGTTCACATGATAATAAGGTTTATTTCAGTTAGATCCAAATTAAGTTAAAAATAACTCTATTAGTCTGATGTTTCAAAGCGAGCAATGAAGTTTGCTGTTCTAAACTAGCTTCAGAAAAGACAAACACCAGGTAATTCCAAAAAAGGGGCAAAGCTGTGAGAAAATCATTTGGGGAATGCCTAACGGAAGATGAAGTGGTTGTCAGGCTACAAACAGAAGAAAAAGAAAAACAGAAAAGGAAAGCAGAAATAAAAGAGAAAAAACAACTGACACAAAGTAAGAAAGAGCAGCTGCAGAAGAATCGAAAAGTAACAAAAGAGAAAAAAGCACTTGCACAGAAAAGGAAAATGGAACAAAATAAAATAAACGCAACAGCAAAAAAAGAACAAACAAGGAACAGAAGTTATGGCAAGCCATTACCCTCAAAAATCATTTCTAAAGAATTTAAACCTAGAATCTCAAATCAATTTACAATGCATTAA
>NW_014578415.1:8580-17952 GCF_000485595.1 Priapulus caudatus
TTTACACATATTGTCCCCGACGACAATTTGTGCAGGGACGACAATTTGTGGTGCAACATACGTGTCTGAAATCTATGAATAGTGCCAGGTGGCCAGGTGCCGGCATTTCGCAAAAGAAACGGGGACAACATACTAGCAGGTTACCGGCTATCGTGAAGGAGTAACGGTAAACACCAAGAAGAATGAAGGCAGAGGTCAACAACATGAAGAGATACATATATTATTGAAACAGGAGCATAATAGGAAATGCAATTAATTTGTATTGAAATAACATAGAAGATGCGCGTGTGTGTGTGCGCGTGTGCGTGTTTGTGTGTATGTGTAAACTATGCACTATCGCAGTGACGCGGTCTCGATGCTTTTCAGATCTGTCACCGCTTCGCCGCTACCCTAATAGTTTAGTTAGTGTTTATTTAGTTAGTTGTTTATTTAGTTAGTTTACCCTAATAGTTTAACTAGGGTTAGGGTTACCCTAACCCTAACCCCAACACTAATCTTAACCCCAACCCTAACACTAATCCTTACCTTAACCGTAACCCTAACCCAATATTATATATATATATATACTCGACTATAGCGTATATAGATGTAGATATAGATATAGATATAGATATAGATATAGATATAGATATAGATATAGATGTAGATGTAGATGTAGATGTAGATGTAGATGCTTTTCAGATCTGTCACGGCTTCGCCGCTACCCTAACCCTAACCCCAACACTAATCCTAACCCTAACCCCAACACTAATCCTAACCCTAACCCTAACCCTAACCCAATCTATCATATAGAGAGATATAGATATATATATATCCCCTAGTGTTGGGAATCAATCCAAAAATCCAGATCGATCATCACTCTCATGTAAATTACTGATGATCGATTTCAGATCAATTTTATCGCTACATACTAAGGAACTAGAATAAATGATCTAATACAACGGGTCAGTGTTTATTAACAGTAGGTATGTACATGTAACATTGAAAGCTGGTCTACTTGACTCGGTTTAAACGAAACAAGGGATATTGTTACAGTTATCAGTTTGTGACTACTTGTCTACTGACTAGTATAATAAAACATGGAATACAAATTGACATGTCGCAATTCTGTTTGTAGTTAAGTTACCTGTGGTTAACTACTGCTCATTATTTGTACGTCTGTGTTCATTTCATATATAATAAACATTTTGTAGTTAACTGTTTGTGTATTTGTATCAGTGTTTGACTGTTCAGTGTTCACTACAAAATGTAGCTACTGTTCACATTATGTATACAACGTACTGAACGTAAGTTTAACTGTTCTTGGTATGTGTACAATCTGTGTTCTTCCGTTCAATATTTATATCCGTTCGTTGCTACGGTTCTTGTATTTGTTAGTGTTTTTCACTATTCACATACCGTCTCAATGTCCTACTTATAGAATATTTGTTTGATTCTTGGTTCAAAATATCATGTTTGTTCCAATCTTTTATTGGTTACATAGTAACATATGTATTAGAAACAGAGCGCCCAAAAACCGCACGCTTTAATTTGCTACGATCCAAAAGGTTGGCTCGAAAATACTCCCTTGTGCGCNAGGTGCAATCTGAGCCTTATTTTAAGAGCATTTCATCCATAACCACTGATCACTGATCTTTTAGAGATCATTAATCCGCCTGCAAGATCTGATTAAAACATGTAATTTAGATTTATTTCAACCCTTAATTACGCTTTAATTTTTACCTTTCCCGTCTGATCACATGAAACCAGTAATTTGGTACACGCAATAACAAACACTTAATTCAACTGGTATTTTGATTCCACGGTTACATATACCGTGCATGGAACTATATTATGCATTATATGGTGGTATTTGGACCAGAGCCAAGACTCCTTTTGTTGATTTAATTTGGAAATGTGCCAACACCAGTTTCCATGGAGTTCTGTGTGTACAAAATTTTAGACATCTAAAATTGTATACTCGATTTAAACAAATCATACCGTAGCTTTGTAAAATTAACGAAAAGCTGTTTTTTCACTGATAAATAATTCAGCACAATCTATATATTAAATCGAAGAATGTGTTTTTTAATATATATAATAAAAATTTATAACTTTGCTAACATTAATATCATTTTACATAACTCCACACGCAACGCGTAAAACGTGTAAGTTACACAAATCACTAACTATACGCTATGGTAATCTACATATTCACGCACGCCACACATATTCGGAAGAGGTTATCTGCAAGCAGTTGTCACTATACAACTCTAATATCACTTTTACTTGCAGCTGTCACTCCAGCAGCATCATGCAGTGGCGTACCCCCCCCCCAGAAAAGGGGGGTACTCACCATTTTTTGGGGTAGGGGTGATCCTAGATTGGAAAATTGAGGGCAAAAAGATGGCTCGACAGTCAAAACATGGGGCAAAAATTGGCTCGACGGTGAAACATAGGGCAAAAAGATAGCTCGATGGTGAAAGCATAGGGCAAAAAGATAGTTCAATGGTCAAAATATGGGGCAAAATGGCGTGTATTCAGCAACATTTCCGCGGTTTTTCCGTGTAACGGGGTTGAAAACTAGACGCGAGAGATGAACGGGGAGATGAGCCGCAGATGCGCAATTAAGTGACCCCCCGATCGTGCCAGATATTAAAAGGAACATTTTCTGGAAAAAATACTAGTCAAAAAGATGGCCAGGGAAAAATTGGTGGGGGCAAAAAATTGACAAGGGAAAAATGGGGTGGGGGGGAAGATGGCTAGGAAAAAATTTGGGGGCAAAAAGATGGCAAGGAAAACGAAAAATGGGAGGCAATAATGCGGCGCATATATGTATACGTCACTATGCGGAGACCCCCCCCCCTCCCCGGGAGGCGTACCGAGGGTGTGACAGGTATGGCACGTGCCCTGGGTGCCACTTGCAGGGGCGTCACTGTGCATCATGCTTATTATCTTATTAGACCGATTTCTAAATATTGATATTGGGTGCAATGTCATTGTCGATGTTTACCCAATGTCCCTACTGTGTCCCATTATTAGTATAGTAGTATGAATTAGTAGCACGATTTTACCCAGCGCAGCGGGTACCCGCAGCTAGTGTATTATAAACAGAGCGCCAACGCACGCTTTATTTGCTACGCCAAAAGTTGCCCGAAAATCCTCCCTTGCGCGCACGATATAATATTCCTAACACCCTAGGAGCCAGGGCGCGATCGCGCGACATTAATTTTTTTTATCGTTTTCAAAGGTCACCGAAAAAGGCAGCGCGCAACACCACCTTTTATGATTATGTATATATGTATTGTATTATAAACAGAACTTCGTTGGCGAGAAGTGAAACAGTTCGTACCTACGTTTCCCACCACGTGAAACAGTCGCAGAGCCTGGCCCGGCTACTTCATAAAACGACCCACAAGGCCACGCGTGACGCGGCGGCTTTTGATGTACACGATCGCGTACTATATACGACCTGCGTAGCACGCGCGGCACACATACACACACACTTGCAGCGTCAAATAAACGCACACACTGGCCAACGTCTGATAATCTCAAACAGTAAACTAAAACGCCGTGTCTATATTGTAAAGCGAACTATATTACGTAGTCGGTTACGTACTACTTAGCACAACCTTTTATATTAAATAAGCGATTATAATCGATTAATCGCTCGTTCAAAAGGAGATTAATCGAGCGCCGTTTTTAGAACGATTCCTAACACTAGAAGTAATGCATGAAATTTGCTTTATTTATTTTGAAAACACAAAAAACTGTTGTATCATTTGTAACCACGATACAGCCCGTACCGTATCGCGTATCGTATCGCGGCCGTCGTATCGGGATACACCGGTATAGGCCTACCGGTGTAACAGTATCGTTGCGCCCCTAGTTTTTAGCCAGTTGCTTTCAGCTGCGTTGAATCGCGTTGAATCGCCGGTGACATAAGCCCCGCTTAAAACTCGCGCTCCAGCAGAGATGTCGCGGAATCAGTCTATGTTTACAAACGGTGGCGTACTTACAATGCAGAAATGATACGATTATCACTCTGAATTATTTAGACAGCCGTCAATGCATTTATACTATGGTCATTCAAACAGGTTGTGTGACGACCCAAATAAAGGTTAGCATTTAGTCAAATAAAATCGATCTTCAAAAAATCGTGATCGATTAATCGATTCCGAAAGTAAACGACCAGACGTCGACGAAATCGATTTTCACATCACGCACAGCACTAATGAAAATAAATAATGGTTGAAGAGACAGCAGAAGTGCAAGTACGACTACTCAACATCAGCTGTGAAGTCGGACTGTCGTCAGGGCTGCCACTCAAAATTGTCATTGCTACCAATCACGCATGCGCATTTCCACCTACTTTCCCACTACGCCCACCGGCCAAGTTTTCATACACATAGTCACCTTTCCCCTATAAAATAATGTAAATACTTTTGTTATGGATGTGTTTACCAGAGACTCCAACCCTTAGCATCTCCAAAACTGTAGATTCTCCCGCCTGAACCACCTTCCAAACTGGAGACTTATCAAATAATGAGAAATGTGCGCGAAGTGCACATCACGATCGCGAAGCGCGAAGTCCCTTGCTGCCGGGGTCCAGGGGCCGCTTAAGGGCCCTGGAAGCTCAGGGGTTCTAGATGCTCTCTGGACTCAGGGGCGTGTACAGGATTTATACCAGGGGAGGGGGGTCTAACCGTAACCCAAAATTGTAAGCACGCGAAGGGGGGGGTCTGGGGAAAATTTTNGTGTTATAGTTTAGATCTTACCGTATTCGTGTTATAGTATGCATCTTAAACGTATGTCTTAAAACTCCTTTTTAAGACTAGTAAATGTATTTGCGTGTGTAAACTCCTTTTAGAGATCTTGCATTAAGTATGTAACTAATAACTTGTCTCTGTAAGTTTGTGTAAGAAGTAAATAGATATATTGTTGTATGTACATTTCGTGTCTGTCTACTTTGTGATTACCTCAGGGTACCTCAGAAGGGTGCCCGCGCCAAGCAACCCTTTGGGTTAGAACAGTCGCATGGTATATACATTATACGTCACGGGCCACGATCACTACACACAGCCACATACACGCGCACACGAGAGTACACAATATTATATATATACACAAAAGCGATTATTACACTATCCTTTGTTTTGTTTTTCACAGCTGTTATCATATGTTATCACACTGTATGCGCAGGCCGAGCTGTCGCGTGCAAGAGGTACGGAACGAGTCACTATTCTTGAATGGGGGTGGCGGTAGCTATAGTGGCAGGCATTCGTGTTAGCACATCCACAGCAGATTTTAACAGTTACTAGATAAACAATAGATGGCGCTAGGTAATGTTCAGTCAAACATCAAACAGTCAACATGCCCGTGAAATGGTGGAATCTGAAGTCTTGTAATCGTGCTGTGCTTAAACCAGCAATATCAACGTTTGTTCAGATTATTGACTGCGGAAACCGAGTAGCATAAGTGCGTAAATGACGCGCGCAAGTACGAGCATGAATTGTAGTTCCGTACAATTGAAAATATAACTGATAATGGCGTTCGATACGCGAGCGTTGCAATGGTGGCTCAAGGATAGAGAGCATGTCCAGTAATAGCTCTAGTAACTATAGCCCGTGTACAGTTGCCGCTGGGCTATAGCATCAGCCATTACGAATGCTCGGGACCAACTTACTCCAGCCAGTCAGCGGGAACTATGTATTTCCACACGTGGAGGGGTGGGCGGGTTGTGTTGGTTGTGGACAAAAACATTGTTGTTGTCAAGTAACAAATTAATAATAGTAATTTGTTCATCTTTCATGACAAAACTAATATTACAATTTTTTTGATCGCTTAATTTGTTACTTGACAACAACAATGTTTTTGTCCACAACCAACCCAACCCGCCCACCCCTCCACGTGCGGAAATACATAGTTCCCGCTGACTGGCGCTGCTGCAGCGCCGCCAGAAATGGCCGTTTGAAGTTCGCAAATCGAATGTTTGTTCACAAGAAATACCGCAAGTATACCATTGCAACGATAGTTAGAGGTTCCATTTTAGTAGCTGATAATCTGATATAACTTAAGACATATTCACTTCGGATAAGAGGCATTAATTGCCTACCACAGACGATTTATAGTCTTGTACTAGCGTGCTTAAGTTGGTCCCGCGCATCCCTACTGGCTCGTTCTATAGCCCAGCAGCAGTTAATGCAAGCGGGCTATAGTACTAGAGCTAGTCCAGTAATAAACATCATCCTATCCTATCACCGTCCTGAACATCATCTCTATCCTTGAACCAAAACGGGCGAGTAGCATCGGTTCAACGGCGTTTTGTTCCGCCTTCCTGCAAACTAAGGACGTATTTATTGCTATAAATGAATTAACAACACCCTCAACAAGACCTCTGTAGATTTTGAAGCGTCTACCCCCACAATTGCGAAAATGAAGGTGGGTCATGTTAACTAGAGTAGCGCCCAACAATGCACCATCTATACATTTCCATCCATACAACACTCAGTCACTGTCGCTCATAGGGTCTATGTCCCCCAAGGTACGGTCCGGTATATACCGGAACGTACCCTGGTAACTATTTGATATGGTTAGGGTTAGGATTAGGGTTAGGGAGTAGGCGTAGCTAGGCGACTCCCTAGACTCGTTAGTGGAGTAGGCGAGGTACGGTCCGGCATATTAGATATAGTACCAGGGTACGTTCCGGTATACCGGACCGTACCCAGGGTACGTTCCGGCAGTACCCTGGGGGACATAGACCCTCTCAGCAACACTGTCCAACAGTCAGTTAGTGAATTACAAATGCAAGTGCCTGGATTTACTTTACCTGGGCGCAGAAAGCGAATTAATTAGTTGTTGTATGTTTCTTGATGTCTGATTCACCACTTCAGGTAGGGCTTGTAGCCACAATGTTAAGATTCCCGCCGTAGAACATGAAAACGCTCTGTAAACAACGAATAAAATTGTAACAAGATGGCGTCTAGCTCATCTGCAAACAACCTTAGTACCTTAACCTTAACTCCTAACGCTACCCCTAACCCTAACCTCCACCTAACTCCTAACCCTAACCCTAACTCTACTACCTAACCCTAACCCGTAACGTACCTATAACCCTTACTGCCGTTAATTAAATTTAATTACACAACTAATACTAACACTAAACACTATTTTACACAAAATATGTTTAAATGGATTAAGATAGAAAAATAGAATAAATAAAAATATTATTAAACAGCATGTGGGATTCGAACCCCACCACATCAAGAAGAAAAATTCCGGCGCCATACGCGCTGCGCTATTTTGGGCTCGAATGCCTTTACTGTATTATGGGATGTTTGCCCTATATGGCATACATGGTTTATCGGTGCGTGCGTGATTTGTGTCTTGGGGGTGACGTCCACATTGATCGTCACTGATACTAATCACCGCGACTGACTTCCGATTATGGCCTCATGGAAAACATATATCACATCAGAGGNGAGCAGAGAACAATGAACAAAAATGTCGCTTTTTCGCATGGATTGCAGAGCTGAGAGGTAGAGGAGCCGAGCCGTAGGGTGTGGAGAGGGAGGCGGAAGAGCCAGTAAAATATTAAGTCATCCACTATTTTGCGCAGTTCGCTGTTTTTGGTCCCTCTTGTTAAAAAATCCTGGCTACGCCACTGTTTTTGGGTGTTTTCTGATCATTATTATTATGTGATTGAAAATAGGAGATTTGGGGATATTTTTTGGGACAACCAGAAATTGTTGCGGACAACCCGATTTGATGCCGGGGTTGTCCGCAGGACAACCACCTTTTTTTTCTTATTTCGAGCACTGTTTAATACAGAGTATTGCGATACAAAGTAAGTTCCCAGATAGCGGAGAAAGGTTCGTGTTGAGAATAAACCCAGTTTGGAAGTTCTAGTCTCTGAAAACGCACCAGCAAACCGGCCCGAGTGATTCACTCGGGCATTCCTCCGCAGAAAAGGATAGGGACACTTTGTAACCCTATCCTCTTGGGTTTGGGTTACATTATTGTATCTAGCGGCAGCTGTACGCGGGCTATAGTACGACGGCTACTACTACTAGGCTAGAGCTAGTTTAATCAAATTAATGTTTGCACCACTTGAACGCTTTCTTGGTTGGCCGCCGCTGCTGCTGCAGCCAGCGTCATATACAGTGGCCACCATGCATGAACATACATAAACACGTACACATGTCGATCTACACACGATGCACGTATACTGTGGCGTTTTTCAAGTGTATACACTCTAAAGTCTCTATATAATATATATTCACACGTAGCCGGACGGTCCAAGGATATAAGATTAAGAGCTGTCCACATTTGCACATTTGCACATGTCTCACATTGTCATTGCGAAAATGAATTGTGTTCAGCACTTAATACAGTACTATGACTTAATTATATTCATGAACCGACGATATAAGAGTACCTACTAGTACTATGCTATAATAAATCGTGTCAAATGACAATATATCGTAACTAACTAAGTGTGTTAAATCAAGGATATCTACAACATTCTTCTATCGCATCTTCTCTAGAAGTCTCTCAACCTGCAGTCGCCGGGCGCAGAGAGCGTAGATTCCTCCATCCTCGCCGCGTTCCGTCTCCATGACGACGACGGCGAGCGGGACGACGAGCGGGACGAGTTTCCGGCGGAGTGCAGTGACCTCTACGTTGTCGTTGGCAACCCGGAGAAGCACCAGGGAACAATGGAAGCATACGTCACCTTCAGGGTGACGACGAAGGTAATTAACGAGCCGGGAAAATTTAATTCTTGATCCGGAAAAGGTAATTAATGACTCAGGAAAAGTAATTACAGAACCCGGAGAAGCACCAGGAAACAATGGAGGCGTACGTCACCAACGAAGGTAATTAACGAGCCGGGGAAGGTAATTAATGATGCAGGAAAGGCAATTAACAAGCCGGGAAAGGTAATTAACGAGCCGGGGATGGTAATTAATGACCCAGGAAGGGTAATTAACAAACCGGGAAAGGTTATTAACGAGCAGAAATTACATGAAAGCACCAGGGCATGATGGAGGCGGGCGTCACTTTATAGGATACGTGTATCATTCTATTATACATATAGAAGTAAAATTGGTAAGACCATTCTACGATACAAGCGCGGCACATGTAAATCACGAATTGTAAAATAATATAATAATAATAACAAATAATATATATATCTATATAGTAATACTGTAACGGCCGCGTGTAATTTGACGTATCTCCTCCGAATCCGCCGTAAGGAATGTGCCCATTTTCCTTTTACCGGGGGGTTTCCAACGTGGCGAAGACGATAAGCTATGTCACTAAGCTTTATTTTGCATAACAACGTTACTAAAGCAACATTTAACACAACGACAACAACATTTCAGCAGCTGC
>NW_014578415.1:21329-22423 GCF_000485595.1 Priapulus caudatus
TCAAACTCTGTAAACTGACCCTTGTAGGCATGCTTTCCTTGATTTCAAACCCTGTAAACTGACCCTTGTAGGCTTGCTGCCCTTGATTTCAAACTCTGTAAACTGACCCTTGTAGGCATGCTTTCCTTGATTTCAAACCCTGTAAACTGACCTTTGTAGGCATGCTGCCCTTGATTTCAAACTCTGTAAACTGACCCTTGTAGACATGCTGCCCTTGATTTCAAACCCTGTAAACTGACCCTTGTATGCTTGCTGCCATTGATTTCAAACCTTGAAAACTGACCCTTGTAGGCTTGCTGCCCTTGATTTCAAACCTTGTAAACTGACCCTTGTAGCCCTTGATTTCAAACCTTGTAAACCGGCCCTTGTATGCTTGCCTCCCTTGATTTTGAACCCTGTAAACTGACCCTTGTAGGCTTGCTGCCCTTGATTTCAAACCTTGTAAACTGACCCTTGTAGCCCTTGATTTCGAACCCTGTAAACTGACCCTTGTAGCAAGCCTACAAGGGTCAGTTTACAGGGTTCGAAATCAAGGGCAGCATGCCTAAAATCAAGGAAAGCATGCCTACAAGGGTCAGTTTACAGGGTTCAAAATCAAGGAAAGCAAGCTTACAAGGGTCAGTTTACAGGGTTTGAAATCAAGGTCTACAAGGGTCAGTTTACAGGGTTTGAAATCAAGGTCTACAAGGGTCAGTTTACAGGGTTCGAAATCTAGAGCAAACCCTGTAAACTGACCCTTGTAGGCTTGCTGCCCTTGATTTCAAACCCTGTAAACTGACCCTTGTAGGCATGCTGCCCTTGATTTCAAACCCTGTAAACTGACCCTTGTATGCTTGCTGCCATTGATTTCAAACCTTGAAAACTGACCCTTGTATGCTTGCTGCCATTGATTTCAAACCCTTTAAACTGACCCTTGTAGGCTTGCTGCCCTTGATTTCAAACCTTGTAAACTGACCCTTGTAGCCCTTGATTTCGAACCCTGTAAACTGACCCTTGTAGGCATGCTGCCCTTGATTTCGAACCCTGTAAACTGACCCTTGTAGGCATGCTGCCCTTGATTTCGAACCCTGTAAACTGACCCTTGTAGGCTTGCT
>NW_014578415.1:24076-24586 GCF_000485595.1 Priapulus caudatus
TACGTGCATGTGTGCGTGCATACATGCATGTGTGCGTGCATATGTGCATGTGTGCGTGCATACATGACGCGTGCGTACATACGTGCATGTGTGCGTGCATACATGCATGTGTGCGTGCGTACATGCATGTGTGCGTGCATACATGACGCGTGCGTACATACGTGCATGTGTGCGTGTATACGTGACAAGTGCGTGCATACGTGCATGTGTGCGTGCATACATGACGCGTGCGTACATACGTGCATGTGTGTGTGCATACATGACGCGTGCGTACATACGTGCATGTGTGCGTGTATACGTGACGTGTGCGTACATACGTGCATGTGTGCGTGCATACATGACGCGTGCGTACATACGTGCATGTGTGCGTGCATACGTGACGTGTGTGTGCATACATGCATGTGTGCGTGCATACATGACGCGTGTGTGCATACATGCATGTGTGTGTGCATACATGACGCGTGTGTGCATACATGCATGTGTGCGTGCATACATGACGCGTGTGTGCAT
>NW_014578415.1:26101-30404 GCF_000485595.1 Priapulus caudatus
TCTCTCTCTCTCTCTCTCTCTCGCTCTCTCACTCTCTCTATCTCTCTCGGTCGCGCGCGCTCTCTCTATCTCTCTCCCTCTCTCTCTCTCCCCCCCTCCCTCTCTCTCTCTCTCTGTCTCTCTCTCTTTCTTTCTTTCTTCCATGCTCGCACACTCTCGCTCTCTCCCTCTACAGTCGCTCGCCGCGTGGGAGGATGCGCTCCAGGCGCTTCAGAGATGCGACCCCGATGCCGACCCCGACGACCTTGAAGTCGAGGCCCCGGTTGACCGGGATAGATCCCCTACACCGGAGTGAATCCCGGCCAGTAACGACGACCTCTGGAGAGATTCACGCCGCGCCCGCTCGCGACGTCGGGGGAACGCTTCCCGGGGAAGGATTTCCGGGGAGCGCTCCGGATTTCGTGGATGTTGCGACGACCGGGAGAGGAACGCGCGGGATGCCCGCATCCTGGGATCGCAGCATCCCGGATGATTCCCAGTGACGACTTGCGGGAGAGATTACCGCATCCG
Organism: Priapulus caudatus; assembly: GCF_000485595.1. Taxonomy (NCBI): domain Eukaryota; kingdom Metazoa; phylum Priapulida; class Priapulimorpha; order Priapulimorphida; family Priapulidae; genus Priapulus; species Priapulus caudatus. The sequence continues at coordinate 26,612 of NW_014578415.1, forward strand.
GGACGATTCCCGGTCACGTCCTCGAGGACGGTCCCCGCCTCTCGGATGCTTCCCGGTCCGACGCAGCGGCCGATCCCGCCACCTCTTTCCGGATTCGTCCGAGAGCACCGTGCCTTCGAACATCGCTTCCCGTTTTCCCGGATTCGCGCGCGCACCGTGCTTTCCGGGAACGGATTTTAAGTTTTAGGATATGCGCGGTGATTCTCGCGGCAGGGTAAAAAATACACGGGAGCGATGAGCGATTCGCTCTTCAAACCTCCGAAATCGCTCCCGTGAGGCTCAAAATAGCTCTCACAGACATTTTTCCCACAGACTTGAAAAAGAGCTCCCGTGAAAAAAAAAACATTTTTCCTGTTCTCGCCTGCAGTCGAGACTGACGTCGGGGTTTGCTTTTCCATTTCTCGTGATGCAGGAACTAATTTAGGGTCCGGTTCATTTAAAGGTCTCGAATCTCGCTCGCCGCATCTCTGCCGTCGTAGAACAAAAGGTTCGATAACGCCGTGAATGTATGTGAAGTGCTCATGTGCTACCAGTAGTTAGTCAAGGTGGGACTCTAAATTCATCCACCCCGAGGACATGTCCTTGACCTTTGACCTTTCCACGGTCGAGAGTCAGGGTCATTCCTTCAAGAAGGGGGTTTTAGAACTCCACCTTGCGCTCTACTACTGCCGTATAGAGAAATGTTCGGGGTATTATGCGCCAAATATTAACTCGTTATTTGGAATTACAGATAATATCGAGTGCTAGTAATATAGTATTAGGAGTGTCTATATAGTCTATATTATGGCGCTCCTGACAGTGTTATTAGCTATTGATAATACGTGCTTCCCAAAAACGATACCCCCCCCCCAACGAATCATCGATCTTGTAGCGTCGTCATGTTGCTCAAGGCTTGAGCCTTCCTTGTGGATGACATGTAAAGACAAACGCCGCGTGCTTGTGCGCATCTTTGGTGTGGCTTGTTGTCATATCGTGATAGTGATGCGGAGGCAACAGTGCTTTGGTGAGCAGTAGTGCAGTAGTGGGTGTTGTCCCGGTCATTTCCCTCACAGCGACTCGGGTCTACGGTCAAGCTTCATAGTCGGGCATCTGTATATATACACGCGAGGAGCAAGCAAGGAAGGAAAAGAAAGGCACATGAAGTGGGATGGAACAAGCAAGGAAGGAAAAGAAAGGCACATGAAGTGGGATGGAACAAGCAAGGAAGGAAAAGAAAGGCACATGAAGTGGGATGGAACAAGCAAGGAAGGAAAAGAAAGGCACATGAAGTGGGATGGAACAAGCAAGGAAGGAAAAGAAGGGCACGAGAAATGAGAAGGCAAAAGCAAGGAACGAAAAGAAAGGCAAAGAAGAAAAAAGGTACAAGCAAGGAACGAAAAGAAAGGCACAAGCAAGGAAGGGAAAGAAGGGCACAAGAAGCGAGATGGAACAAGCAAGAATGGGAAAAGAAAGGCACGAGAAGTGAGATGGAACAAGCGGTTGGAACGAGGGTCCTTGCAGCGCAGTTCGGTATTACTAATTCTCGAAATGATTTCAAAGGAAAGGGGTACCCGACAATGAATAACTATCATATCTATATTTATTCTTATAATGCTATATAGTGATTAAATTCTGTATGCATAAATGGTCGTCCGTTGGTGAGGGGAAATACAGTTACGAAAGCCTTGCCTAGGACGTAAGAACAAGTAACCACTACGTGTTAGTTCAAGTCAGTGATTTTGCTTGAATTTTGAGTAACGTATTTGCAGGTTTGTCTGTTTCCAGATTTAAATTCTTCTATTAATATTTATCTATTTATCTTTTCTTATTAATATAATTTGTGTAATGTAAACGTGTTTAGCTCTGATGTCGTTACTGAGATGCACATGCGTGCGTTGATTAAAATTCAATTAAATAATCATGTGCTACATGGGGGAATTTTATTTTAGTAATAAGTATCATTTTCAATCACGGATTGTACATTGAGGTATAAAAGACGAGAGAATTAATATTTTATATCGTGTGGGACTATAGTACTACGTGTACCTATATTATATTTATACATATGTCAATATAGCATATTGATGTGTGCGTGCGTGCGTGCGTGCGTGCCTTTGTGCATGTAGGTCACTGGTGGGTGTGTACTGATATTAAAATCGTCAGTAATGCATGGATCAAGTGCGCGAGTGAACATTCCATTCTGATTAGAAACGTCACGTGACGGTGTACTGCAAATTATTTAATAAAATAAAAGTGAAAATTGAGATTAAGTAAAATAAAAATGGAGTTTTGTTCATGAATGTTGTTTGATATACTATCGTGCCAACATGTACGTGTATATTCAATGGTGTCACTGATCTCTATATACTAACATTTACAGTTAGTATATACAGTAAACATAGTCATATATCATATTATAATATGTTATACAACTGTATTTATGACTATAGTCAGAACTGTACTGGCAATTAAAATCTGAAAAGAATTACGAATCAGAAATACGACGATAAAAAATGAAGATATTATATAAGTTATACATACGTATTACAACGTACATATATACGTCATTATATAAGGAAATCACTGCCCTCTTAATGTGCACATCAAATATCATTATAGACGCATTTAATTATTCGAATCAAGATATTTATTGCTCAAAAGCGATTCTCGTAAATTTCAGTTAAAAAAAATTTCGCAAGGAAATTTGTAGCAAAATAGAATCAATCAGTCTCGATTTCATTATCACAAACAGACAGGAGTACAAGAACCCTGATTGCCCACGGCCGTAACCTGCGCAAAATCCAACAGGGGTAGAGGGATAAAATATCGCTATGAGTACCGATGATGGAAATACGTTCTAAAGGTACTTTATGAAAAAATAAACTTACGATACATCCTACTACTCATCTAAACTTCTAAACATCTATAATCTTTCTTAATATCTATTATATAGAAAGCATCTATACAGTCTTTGTATGAATCACGATCCTTCGTAGCAAAATACGAATCGAAATATACCTGCACAATAATATCGCTTCGTTATTATCAGTTTGCAATCAGTAGAAAATTTATCATATAAATATATATGTATAGCTGTAGATATAGATATGTGATTGGTGAAAAGCAATATCACACGATAATAAATTAAAAAATCTATATTTCATCTATGTATAATTGTACCCTCATCACTTCCAATGTTGGCCGTTAAGCAGTGCTGCCACCAAGTGATCAAAACACAAAATATATTCTGCCCTCCTTGTGCGAGCTAATACTAGTACTAACTATACTGTTCAACAACACACACGTTCTTACACCGGGAGTGGCAACCCAACCATATTAAGTAGAATTTGGAATTATTTAAGTATATAATATAATGTAAGATATATATATATATTGTAAACGTGAAAAAACACGAATGCAATTCACATGATATTCGGGTTGTAACACTTCGCTCTCTCACGGTCTGTCGCTACTACTGCTGCTACAGTTGCTGCTGCTGCTACTGCTACTGCTAATCTTGCTACTGCTGCTATTATTGTGGCTACGGCTGCTACTACTGCTGCTACAGTTGCTGCTGCTGCTACTGCTACTGCTAATCTTGCTACTGCTGCTATTATTGTGGCTACGGCTGCTACTACTGCTGCTACAGTTGCTGCTGCTGCTACTGCTACTGCTAATCTTGCTACTGCTGCTATTATTGTGGCTACGGCTGCTACTACTGCTGCTACAGTTGCTGCTGCTGCTACTGCTACTGCTAATCTTGCTACTGCTGCTATTATTGTGGCTACGGCTGCTACTACTGCTGCTACAGTTG
>NW_014578415.1:30477-37400 GCF_000485595.1 Priapulus caudatus
CCTGCTACTGCTACCTCTAATACTACTGCTACCACTACAGCTACTGCTACCACTACAGCTACTGCTACCTCTAATACTACTGCTACCACTACAGCTACTGCTACCTCTAATACTACTGCTACCTCTAATACTACTGCTACCAATACAGCTACTGCTACCTCTAATACTACTGCTACCACTACAGCTACTGCTACCACTACAGCTACTGCTACCTCTAATACTACTGCTACCACTACAGCTACTGCTACCTCTAATACTACTGCTACCACTACAGCTACTGCTACTGCTACTGCTACTACTACGGCTACCACTACCTCTGCTGCTACTGCTACCACTAGAATAACTGCTACTGCTACTGCCACTGCTACTGCTACCACTACTGCTACTGCTACTACTACAGCTACTGTACTGCTACTACTACAGCTACTGCTACTGCTACTGCTACCATTATCGCCACCACTACTGCTACTGCTACCTCTGCTGCAGCCACTACAACTACTGCTACCACATTAGCTACCGCTCCCTCTACCGCTACCACTCCCTCTACCGCAACCGCTACTGCTACCACTACCGTTGCATCGTGCATACCTCATCTAGCTGTAGTATGGTTCGATCCTCGTACTTCCGCACCTCCTCGCTCGTGAGTCCGTACCACAGATCGATCCAGCAGAACATCTGGCGATGAAAGTTGAGGAAGAGACGGCCCTCCGACTACGCGCGGAAGAAAATACCGGTTATTACCACCATCGCCCAGCCCTCTTGTTACGGACGAACGTGCCCTCCCACTCTCCCCACATCCCACGCACAGCGCTCGGGTAAATTCAAGAGTTTTCGTTCAACCCTATTATATATCTTATAACTGCTGCTATTATTGTGGCTACGGCTGCTACTGCTGCTGCTACAGTTGCTACTGCTGTTGCTGCTGCTACAGCTGCAGCTACTCTGCTACTTAACTAATTATCGACACTTTACCAACTTGAATTACTAAATAATGTGCCTCGCTACACAACCTGATGGATGCGTTCACGTTTCGTGATCGCAGAATTCTCAATCGAGATGCATAGACTGCCCCCGACAGTCCCCCGAGGCTGAACCCAGCAGCTTCTAGGTGACTAAAGGGGACAGTCTAGTAAATGCCGGCGTGCGGTGAGGGATAAATCTTTTCGCCGGGGGTTGAATCTGCATATTTAGATCGTAGTAAAAATATATTCGGGTTTTCGTTTCGCGCGTCACGCGACCTGTCATTTTCGTCGTACATTATCACATAAATTATCAGCGTATTACCAAGCCAACCACTAAAACAGGTGGGAACGCAAAAGGAACGGAGGACCATTCCCAGTTTTCCCGTATAAAAAATATTCCATTTCCCAGTTTTGAGCTTTCCTGCTTCCCGACTGACTTCTATATCCGAATCATGGAAAATTCATCAAGTAACTCCCGGTTCCCAGACAATTAAATTAATTAAATTAAAAATTATAATGGTCCAATTCATTCGACGTTCAATTGTAAATAACCTTTCCGATTTAAAACCCTGTGTAAAATCACAAAACAAGTGGTGCGTCCTGCTCAGAATTCTGTTTTGGATGTCGCGGTTTCACCCTGCTTGGCGCGCCACCTAGTGAGATCGATTATAGTCGTCCTTCATTCCTCGCACTTCTCCTGTCTTCCTTTGCTGCAGAGGAAAGAGCAACAATGGTATAAGTGCACAGACCACGATTACCATTAATGCGACTCCATCTATAATTACTATCACTATATAGCTTAACTAGTAACACCACCACTTCTTCATCCGTAAGTTCATACCTTTACCACTACCTCTAAAAGTAATCACAGGGGATATAGTTTAAGATAATTAGTTTATTAACTGTATTACACAACAATAATATGCAATATAATCCATTCTTGGTGCAAATTCACAATGTAAGCCATGTACTAGATTGTATTTAAATTAGGTACCTTGACTTTAACAATCAAAGTACATTACTATAAAATACTTATGGGTTTGTACTACCTGTCAATGTATTCATCAAAAATAATATGAAACACAAATTCCTACCACAATGTCTGCATTATTACTGTTTATATATAATTAAAAATATTAATATTAATACTATAGAATAATTAAATCACTTTATCAACGGAGTTTAAGATGAACCGGACAATATTCATGTGTACCCTCAATTTGTCCTCATTTACAGCAAAAATTGTTCTCACTTTATACGAATTTCACTGGATATTACCTCATGGATAGTACGTATATATAATGAGCTAGGTGGGTATATCGCGAACTAAGTCAATGGCAATTAGGAATGCGTGCCACTGTATCCCAGTAGGTATATTGTTACAGGCGCTAGGATCGTGTTTGTTTACTTGACTGAGGAATTGGACTGTGCCTCGCTAATTAGAACTGGGTCCAGCGTGCAAAACTTCCGTTAGTCGTTCTGTTCGTGCATTTTATAATAACGTTGCTTATTGAAAGACGTATTGGGTTTTCAGCTCATTGTGTAGTTGGTAAATCATACATGCATGAGCGTTTCCAGGTGTAACAAAAAGAGTGTTGTAGCTAAATGTGATTTTTTTAGATATAATAATCCTAGGTCGATACTTTTAGTGGTGGCGCATACTGTGGTGGGGGCATAGATGTACGTGTTTTTATATGACCACAAGATAGGGTCTAGACAGTTGTGGTGAGGAACCTTTGGGTAACCTTATATTTATTATATATGTCCCAAGTATGATTCAACGCATTTCCTCTTGCTGGTTCTGAAACATCAATTTCCTAAAATATTTTGGACACTGGGATAACGGTTTTGGTTTGGAACATGATTTTGAAGTGAAGTCATATAGTCATCGCCAGTCTATTATGACAGATTATCGTATGCAAGGTGATGCATATAAGGTATCCGGATCGCCAATACCATCGACGCTCAGGTGGGTTAGAGCCACGAAAAGTGTCTCAACGTAAAGTAAACGTAATTAGGCCCTGGGTGCTTCCATGTATCTTGCTGTTTGACCTTAAAGATTTCATAATAAGTAATCTATTGCTGGCAGTCCATTTCTATGAGTGTATCGTGCGCTCTGGTGACGGAGTTAGAAGTACTAAATAACCCGTACGTCCTTTTGTGCTTGGACAAAGCTTCGCTAATTTGTTGTGTCATTTATATATTTGCTCATTTAGTTGTTCTTTCATTCGCTGGTTACTTTGTGGACATATATTTTACCGTCACAGTCTGTGGTACGGACTGCAACTAATCGGCCTCTGTTATACTAGTACCATTGTGCATCATGACACGTCTGTCTCATAGTAGCAATATATAAGGAGCGAACGGCGGAGTTTATAAGACAGGAAGTGATAAAGTTCTAAGACGCGAAGGATCGAACCATCAAACTGTCAGTAAGGTAGCAAAACTACCAAAACGTCGATAAATCGGAGAATTTTACTGCTTAACATGGTATCATTTATATAAAAATTATAGAATGTCTCTATACTTGTAGCCAAAGTCGGGCAGTTGCACAGGCCACTAGTTCAACATTTTAAAAATGCTTAATATATGATATGCCACTCGGGGCTAGTAATCAATTGCGTCAGATAATAGACTGTATTAAAGATTGCACAGACTATGTTTTTGGTTAGTGGAATCATGTTTTGCTGTTGCCCTCGGTGATTCAGATTACCAACTAGTAGAAGGTAGAAGGGTGAGCGCTTGCTGGTATTAAATAAATGCTTTGTTTTAGAAGATTGAATATATTGTGCAATAGAGAGGCGGACCATTGGTTGTGTTTACACTCCAGTAATATTTATAACACGTAGGCTAATAAATCGCAGGGGTGCTTTGAATATATCGGCTAAGGTATAAAAGTTTGGCGTGAGTTGGACTTTTTAGCACAGAGGTAGGCAGTAGCAGCTATCGGACTTTTTATTGTTTTATTAAGCGCAACGGCGCGATATATTTATCGTGAGTCAGGCATATACTAATATGGCCATGCTTTAATTAGAAAGTGGTAAAGGGAACACGTTATACTAAGACTAATATAGTGCTATTTTATGATATTTCCTGATGAACTCGTTAGAGGTCATTTATGGGCTAGGGTGATCATGGTTGATGCTATTTGCTATAAGCTGTGATCTATAGCTAATATGTTAGTGCGATATTAGTTTTTATGAAGTCTTCTGGTAATCGATGGCAAGGTCCCAGTCGCTTTAAGGATTAAATGGTATAGGCAACTGGCAAGGGGAAAGCAAAATCAAAACCGATAATAGTTTCGAAAGTTGCCAAATTAATCACTCGCTTTTCTTCACGCTACATGGCATTTATGTTCCAGTTATTTCCTTAGCATGAGTGAGGTGGATATTCAAGTGCACACGCTTAGCAGCAGAGGTAGTCGCGTAGAGACCGTAGTAGTGAGCAGTGCGAGTAGCCAGTCATTGCTCGATAAAGTAGAGTTGGGTAGCCAGTAGGGTATTCACAGAGTAGGTATTCTGCAGTCAGGGCATATTTGTGTGGAGGCTCAGGTAATCGCTAGTAGTATTTCGTCCTAGAGGGATCGGTGGGTACTAAGGCTGGTTTCCTTTGGAAGGATTAATTCTAAGAATCATTAATGTACTGTGTCTTTGATCGGATAAGAATATTGACTCATTTATCAGCTTCCGCTAAAGCTGTAGTCTGCCCGCATAAAAATTACGCGGTATATTGCTGGACGTCCTATGCTTAGGATAGAAATTTCACATGGAGGAGGGTTTACAGCATATCTAAAAACGATCCCATCTCCTCCCAAAATGAAGTGGGCAAAACTAGTCATAATACCATGGGCAGTAACGAAACTGTTATGTTCCAATGGTGTGTATGTTTGCTCCTATGGTCAAGACTCGGGTTTTAATTCAAGAATGTGTTGGCGTATTATTAGAGTACCTTCTTAAAACTGCAGTAGTATTAAGAATGAGGTACAGTACGCTGTAGTGGTACGCAAGTAAGTAATGTAGATGGTAGAGTAGCTTGTAGTGGTAGCAAGTAGTGATTAGAGGTAGCAGTAGCTAGTAAATTGGGTAGCAGTATATTGAGGTATCGTACACAACAGAATGGCACCCTGGAGGGAGGCGGAGCGGGCGGGTAATGGAGTAGAGGAACTTCCTTCCACGCCGTGCCTTGGGAAGGAGAGAAAAGAATGATAGGGAGCTGTAGTGGTAGGCAGTAGTATAATTCAAAGAAAGGTAGCAGTAGCTGTAGTGGTAGCATAGTCTTATTCAGACGGGGTAGCGCAGTAGTATTAAGGTAGCCAGTAGCTGTAGTGGTAAGCAGTAGTATTAACGAGGTAGCAGTAGGGCTGTAGGTGGTGAGCTAGTAATATCGGAGGACGGGATAGCAGTAGCTGTATGTGGTAGCGAGGAGGTAGTAAATGTAACGAGTAGGGCACACCCCCAGCTACTGTAGGATGGGGTAAAGCAGTAAGTAGTATTCAGAAGCCCCGCAATACGCAGTGAGCTCCTCGTACGTGGTCTAGCAGTCACCCTGTAGTGGTAAAGCAGTAGTTATTGAGGTAGAGTAGCTGAGTGAGCAGCTGGTAGTGCCGTAGCATGATCTAGTAGGCAGTGCTTAGTGTAGCAGTAGTACCGCAGAGGTACTAGGTAGCTGTATTGGAGCAGTAGTATTAGAGGTAGCCAGTAGTGTCATCATGGTAGCAGTAGTAAATTTCGAAGCGGTGCAGTACTGTATTGGTAGCAGCAGTAGTATATACGAGGATAGCAGGTTAGCTGTAATTGGTAGCAGTAGTATTAGAGGTAGCAAGTACTGTAGTGGTAGCAGTAGTAATTAAGGTAGCAGTCAGCTGTAGTGGTAGCAGTAGTATTAGAGGTAGCAGTAGCTGTAGATGTGTGCGAGTAGTATTAGACGTAGCAGTAGGCTGTAGTGGTAGCAGTAGTATTAGAAGGTAGCAGTAGGCTGTAGTGGTAGCGAGTAGCTGTAGTGGTAGCAAAACGTTAGTCATTAGACGGTAGCAGTAGCTGTAGTGGTAGCAAGTATATGACGGTTAGCAGTAGTGTAGTGGGTAAACAGTAGCAGTAGTATTAGAGGTAAGGCAGTAGCTGTATTCGGCTAGCTAGTAGTATTAGAGGTGCAGTAGCTGTAGTGGTAGGCAAGTAGTGACTTAGAGGTAGCAGTAGCTGTATTGGTTAGCAGTAGTATTAGAGGATAGCTTGGAGCGTGTTTAGATAGCGTAGTGTTGGTAGCATAGTATTCGAGTGCCAGTAGCTGTTGTAGCAGTAGTATTAGAGGTAGCAGTAGCTGTATTGGTCAGCGTTAGTATTAGAGAGTATAGTGCGATTTGTAGCTAGTATGAGGTAAGCAGTAGCTGTATTAGCAGGTAGTATTCAGAGGTAAGCAGTAGCTTTAGTGGTAGCAGGTAGTTATTAGAGGTAGCAGTAGCTGGTATTGGTAGGCAGTACGTATTAGAGTAGCAGTAGCTGTAGTCGGTACAGTAGTATTAGAGGTAGGCAGTAGCTGTAGTGGTAGCAGTTAGTATTAGGGTTAGCAGTAGCTGTAGTGTAGCAGTAGTATTAGAGGTAAGCAGTAGCTTGTATTGGTCAGCAGTAGTATTTAGAGTAGGGCAGTTAGCAGTGTAGTTGTAGCAGTAGTATTAAGGTAGCAGTAGCTTGTAATTGTACAGTAGTATTAGAGGTAGCAGTAGCTGTATTGGTAGCAAGTAGTATTACGAGGTAGCAGTAGCAGTAAGCTGTTAAGTGGTAGCAGTAGTATTAGACGGTAGCAGTAGCTGTAGTGGTAGGCAGTAGTATTAGAGGTAGCAAGTCAGCTGTAGTGTAGCAGTGTAATTAGACAGAGCAGTAGGCTGTAGTGGAGCCAGTAGTATTAGTAGGTTAGCAGTAGCATAGTATTAGAGGTAGCAGGTAGCTTGTCAGTGTAGCAGTAGTA
>NW_014578415.1:37425-45107 GCF_000485595.1 Priapulus caudatus
ATATTGGCGGACGGGCCAAAACAAAGCGGTGGGAAGGGGGGGGGCACCTCCTGCACCGCCCTGGATGCGCCCTGTGGCTTCCACTTACGTTGCGTCTTAAGGCGCGCGTGTCACATGAACACGTTTGGATTTCCAGGATGTCTAGACACCTGGCATTGCTCTAGGGTTTGTGCGATCAGCAGTCGCTCTGTTGGCCTGGCATACGTGTCTGAATGCTCGGATTTTGTGCTAGTGTGTGTATGACGAACACTTGCAGTGAATAATTCTCACTAGGGCGTAGGGCATGTCATGTGAGGATTCGTGCATGGGAAAAACATTGGCTTGGCGGAGCGCGCTGTTCTTTGTTTATAGGTGCCATGCTGTCGAGGCGAGCTGCAACAGGCGAGTCATTTTCATCGACATGGGCGACGGCAGCGTCTGTGCGAGGGGTGAGCTAGCGCCCTGCCTATTATTACACGTCATCGGCATGTTAAATGATGCGTGCGGGCAGCGATGTTGACAGACGCCTGCTGATGCCGATAATTTTTATATATAAAATAAATAATTTTTTAATTTTAGGATTCAATTCAAATTAATTTTTATTCCTAGACGCTGATTTTGAGATAAATATCAAGTTTTATAAAATTTTCTACTTAAATCTTGTGACAATCCTTCAGAGGGGAAGCTTTGATTGTAGGGTTTAGATGTATCGGTGTTTACTGGAAATTGAAATTTATGAGTGTGTGTGGAGTTAGAATTGACTCGGAGCGTTGAGGCGACGGTCTATGGTGGGTCTTCAGATTGCAGGGCGATGAAGATCGTCTGATTCACATTGAGACTTGGTCGCGGACTCTGGGAACGGTTTGCAGGTGGTGTGTGCGGGTTTTATGCATATGCACATGAGGGACTGATTAACTGCACTATCGATAATACTTGCAGGGGCGCGATTCTGTGTGCTGGGCGTGTTAGTCGACAATATTCGCGCAAACAATCGATCATTCTCTGAAGACGGTTGCGGACCCTAGTACAGATCGGAGGTAGATGTGCCGATGGCTTCTCCCCATCCAGTCGGTGGGCAGTATCGTTGTTTCGTTTTTGCGCTACAGATTGGCCAGCTACGATTTGTTCGTATTTTATACGAATTTCTTTCCTTTTGACACTACGACGTTTGTATCAAACTCATTTTCTGTGATCCGAAAATATTGTGTTTGTTGGGTAATTATTGTCTTGTTGACCTCAGATGGGAAATTGATCTCGATAAAAAGTCTTCGGGGGGATGCCGGAGCTCCCTAGCAAACTCGTGTCACTACGTGACCCCCCTCGACTATATTTGTGGCACAATAAGATTTATTCAATATGTGTTGGATCTCTGCGCATACGTACGTTACGCAGCTTCCGATGAGAAGTTACCAGGCCGCATGGCGGATTCTCGCGGTGTTCCTAGAGCCAAATTTTCTTCGCTATTTCTGAATGGTTTCAGTCACTGTTTTTGTTGTGAATGATCGGGCGGATTTTCGTCGCAGCTCCATCGCGGCCCGTCATGAGTGTGCTACAAGTTGTGGGTCGAGTTCAAGTGGACTGGGAGCCGGTTACTGCGATAGGTGAACAGTGAGTTCAGCAGTGAGAATTTGGAACATGGCGGCGGCGAATTCGAGTGATAATTAAACTTGAATACGATAGTTAACTGCGTTGGAATCTGAGGGTGTGTTGTGTTGACTTGTGTCGAGAGAATACCGATTGATGTGTAACAATGGTGTACGTATAATAATTAATATAATAAAATAATTAACAATTACCTATATATAAGATTTATAATGGGTTTTGATGAACTTGATTTCTGGAAACTGTGTGAGGTGGGTGGAGAGCGTGGTGAGGTGGGACGAGGTGGTGAGGGAGGGGTGAATCTTAACGAGGAGCCTGTAGTGAAGCTAGACGACGATGGGCGTATTAATAGTAATACAACAATATATCATAATTAGTGGTAACATAATGTGTAATAATTAATAATAATGTATTTTATTATTAATATTAATGTATCATAAATATATATAGATAATAATAGGGTGAACGAAATCTTGAATTTACCCCAGCCGAAGCGCTGTGCGATGGAGAGTGGGAGAGTGCGAGGGCAGTTAACCCCCCTCGTAAAGAGGGTGGCGATTGGTGGTAATTACGGTATTTTCTTCCGCGGCGTTAGTCGGGGCGTCTCTTCGCTCAACTTTCATGCCAGGATGTTCTGCTGGGATCGAATCTGTGGTACGGACTCACGGCGAGGGGTGCGGAGTTAACAGAGGATCGAACATACTACACAGCTGATTGAGGTGACGATGCGAACGGTAGTGGTGGCAGTTAGCGGTTGACGGGCGGCTAGGAGGGAGTACGGTAAGCCGTAAGGGAGCGTTAGCGGGATAATGTGGTAGCGTAGTTGGTGATTGCTGCAGACGAGGTAGCGGTAGCAGTAGTAGGTGGCGTATGGGTGCAGTAGCGTAGTAGCGTAGTGTAGTAGTAGCAGTACAGTGCTGTAGTGTAGCAGTGCAGTAGTGTGCAGTAGCGTGCAGTAGCTCAGTAAGCAGATTATTCTAGTGGTAGCAGTAGCAGCAGAGGTAGTGGGTGCCGTGTAGTAGCAGTAGCGTAGCAGTAGCGTAGTGGTAGATCAGTAGTATTAGACGGTGCAGTGCTGTTAGTTGGTAGCAGTGTTTGAGGTAGCGTAGCTGTAGTGGCTAGTCAGTAGCTGTAGGGTAGCGGAGTAGTATTAGACGTAGCAGTCTGTATTTAGCGGGTATTAGAGCGTAGTCAGTAGTATTGAAGGTGCAGTAGCTGTAGTGGTAGCGGTGTATTAGAGGGTAGCAGTAGCTTGTAGTGGTTTTTAAAAATTTAAAAATCACCAGTAGTATTAGAGGTAAGCCAGTAGCTGTATTGGTAGCAGTAGTATTGAGCGGTAGCAGAGGTATGGTGTGAGCCAGTAGTATTAGAGGTAGCAGTGTGTAGTCGGTAGAGTGATTTAGGAGGTAAGAGTATCGCTGTAGTGGTAGCAGTAGTATTAGAGTAAGCCGTGTGTAGTGCGTAGCAGTTATATTGACGGGTAGCGTACGCTGTAGTGGTAGCAGTAGTTAGAGGTAGCAGTAGCTGCGTTTTGGTGCGAGTGTTTAGAGTAGCGTAGGCTGTAGTGTGCAGTGTTTAGAAGAGCTTACAGTAGCTGTCAAAGTGCCCTTTTTGCAAGTTGCCTTATTAAAAAAACAGTATGTTTTGCCGCTCAGCCTGTATCTGACAAGTATTTCACTCAGTCGGACCGTTATTATCTGCGAAATCTTGCGATTCCATTCCTTGATCATCTGTCACAGGAAATGGAAACTCGCTTTACGGCTGAAAACCGAGTTGGGACTGCTCTGTTCAATTTGATACCCTCTGCTAGCTGCAAATTCACAGACATCCCGGCCCTGGCAGAACAATTGTTCATGTGGAAGAATGATCTTCCTTTCCCCACATCGTTGAACAATGAGTTAAAAGACTGGATATCATTCTGGACACAGAAACAAGATAAACCAGGAACCTTCTTGGACTGTTTTAAAGTGACGGCCTCTGATGAGTTCCCTAACATTAGGGTTTTACTTCATCTCGGGTGCACATTGCCAGTGGGTAGTTGCGAGGCTGAGCGGTCGTTCTCCTGCCTTAGGCGGATAAAAACATTCCTCCGTACAACAATGGGCCAGGAGAGGTTGGCATCCTGTTCCTTGACGAGCTTGCACCACAGCCTCAGCCTGTCTCTTTCAACGAAGGACGTTTGCGATAGATTCATCCGTTTGCATAAGAGAAGAATGTTCGCAAACAGTGTGGTTTTTTGAGTAAATTTGTATTCCACTTTTGTCATCACACCACAAATAAAATGTTGGCAACACAAAAGTTTTCAGTAAAAAACATTGTTTTTTTGCTACTAAGAAATACATGGTATCATTCCCAGATGCCAGGAAAATGCATCTAAGCACTTTAATTTTCTAATTTTCTGCAAGTGGGGGCGAATACAAGGAGCACTACAAGTACAAGTGTGGGGGCTTCTCCCCCACTTGTAGTGCCTTTTTACAAAGGTTGCACCCCCTTCTTCCTAAAATCCTGGATCCGCCCCTGAGCCATTCTCCAACGCTCGGGTCCAACCGCTACCATCCGTCGGGTTCTACCATCCGCGCATTTCCAACTGATTGACCGCGTACGCGGCGAACGCAGAATCCAGAATTCCCAGAACGCAAGGAACCCCGGAATTCTCCCGCAACATCGCGTGAACTACGCGTAACCACGACGACGAGAATGACAGAGTACTCACGTTGTCCTGCGTGCCGGCGTCGGGACAGTGTAACGATTCGAGCACCAGGCTACATCCTTCCTTCATGAATCCGGGGTTCTGCAGAGACAAGCGTAACGTCAATCTACGCTCGGTAGGTCCATGGATCTAGGTTTTGTCATTAGTAAGTTTGCATACACATGTTATCGCTACATTATTACCATGTTCTATTACATTTAAGTATATGGTACAACCACGAACAGGAGTATACACACGTTATTACTACATTATAACCAACTCCTACTACATTATATATATTGTACAACCATGCACAGGAGTATACACACGTTATTACTACATTATAACCAACTCCTACTACATTATATATATTGTACAACCATCATTCCCGGAAAAATCTTATTTTCTCCCCGGTTCTTGCGATTCGGAGACGCATTATTATCTCGAATTTTCCGTCGGCATAGCATCGGCGCGTACGCTACAGATTCTGTTGTACATCTCGGATCACTGGTTATGGTTTGTTTCTTTTAATATTTAACGTTAGTTTTACGTAGAATATGCTGATCATCAAGAATAGTAATTTATAAATAAGCTTATAGTTATCTGTATAACTAGGAAAAAGCTCGTTAATAGAAGTTGTTATTGTAGGAACAAATAATAGCATTTTCTAATTACACTATGCTATGCCTAGGCTTATGGTTTTACTACGTTGACGCTCACTTAGCGGTTCACACTGACCGCTGAGAGGGTCTATTGTCCCGGCGGGTACTGCCGTCGGCTATGTCCCCGGGGGTACTGCCGAACGTACGCCTTGGTACTATCTAATTATTCCTGTACCGTACTATCGCCTACTCAACACTAACGCAGTCTAGAGGAGTCGGCCTAACTCTCTAACTCAATCCTAACCCTAACCGCTCAACCATATCAAAATAGTGACCAGGGTACCTCCGGCCAGTACCTCTGGGGGACATAGACCCTATGAGCGACACTGACAAGTGACCCACTGAAATGGACATTTTCGGTTCAAGATAGAGAAGCATGGTACCAATAAAAACCAATGTTATTTACATCAATATAAATACATATTATACATCAAATATACATATCATAGCGGCAGGGTTAATGGTTTAGGATAATTAAGGTTGTTGAGTTAGGGTTAGGCACATGGGTTTTATTGGGACCATGCACTTCTTCATACTCCTTTAAGAGTCCCGAAATTTCAGCAAAACTACAAAATCAAATGAACCCCTGTTAGTCACTCTTCCTGTCATTCATGCGATGCATGTTCTCATAATAGCATACATTTGAAGTGTACCATCTTCCACCTCTCATTGCTTAAGTGACATTTATGGCAAATAAATTATAATACAGACATGATTTGAACAATGACAAAGAGCTGAACAATGTTACTTTGGTTGTTCTTTCAGCCAGCATTCGCTCTTCTCCATTTTTCCGTCGAATGAGGTAAGACTCTATAGCAACTTACACCAACTCCCGTCATGCCAGAGTGCATTGCCGTGATTCCTAATGGATTTCTAGAACAAAACCCCATATTGTACTTAGCGTTATACTAAGTTCAGCAATCCTAATATTGGGCCGTCCTGCATACCAAGCTATGATTATACCGGGTCACAAAACAAAAATTAAGCGGCTGATATGAAATGCGCGTCGATAGCCAAATCCGTCCCTGCTACTCTCACCCACTCCGCATGATTGTTACTCTACCCTCTCTTATTTCGTACAGTATCGGCTGGCGCAGTATTAGGAGTACGGCGAAAAGCTAGCAAGCTGAGAGACGCGGGGGGCGAGGGCAATAGAGGTGGTCAGATGAACGAGTCCGATTTAGCAGCTCATGGCGTCACCGTCGAACCGGCCATGGTGCGGAGGGTCATGTACACACGCCTACATCCTCCAAATCTACCACCTCTAACAAGTAAGCAGTCCAATCAACCATGCACCAAGAATCTAACCATCTCTACCAAAATAAGGCAGTCAATTACACTATGCACAGATCTACCATCGTACAAGATAACCAGTGCAATACACATGCACAAGATTCATCCGCTCTACAGAGTAGTGCCAGTCAATACATCATGCAACAAGATATACACATACTGTACAAGTAAGCAGTCAATACCATCACAAGTATCTACCATCTGTACAAGTAAGCAGTCAATACACATTGCCATCAAGAATCTAAACATCTAGTACAAGTAAGCGCCAATACACCGATGCAGCAAGATATACCCATCTGTAACAAGTCAAGCAGCTCAATACACATGCACAGATCATACCATCATGTACAAGGTAACAGTCAATACACACGCACAAATCTACCATCTGTACAAGTAAGCAGTCAATAACACACTGCGTGTATACCACCTCTACAAGTAAAGCAGTCATACACATGCGCAAAGATATTATCCACGCTCTACAAGTATGTCAGTCCAATACCACATGCAGCAAGAAATATCACCTCTGTACAAGTAAGCCAGTCCAATACACATTGCACAAGATATCTACAAATCTGTACAAGTAAGACAGTCCAATAACATGCACACAAGATCTACTCATCTGTACAAGTAAGCGGGAGTCAATTCACACATTGCACAAGTCATGCCATCTGTACAAAGTACAGCAGTCAATCACATGCACAAGATTCTACCATCTGTACACAGTATAGCAGTCAAATACACAGCCAAGATTTACCATCGGTACAAGTAAGCAAGTAATACACCACCATCACGATTCTATCAGCCTGCATACATTTGCATTATTAATTATTGAAAAACTTGAAATCGCGTGCGTATTGAGTATAGTACGCTATTCGCCCGACCCTCGTGACCCACGAACCGCGATCGCTCGTCACCAGGCTGTCTACTGCTTCAGACCGTCTCGTCGCCACTCATCATCGCGTACATTAATGTTTCAGGAAGCTGCGCCACTTGTTTCTTCGGATGATCATGCCAAGCGTGGAGCCAGGAAAATACACGAGAAGGCTTGTGAATGCCTTAACCCCTACTGCAAAGCCCGCTCGTCATGCGTACAGTCGTTTAGCATTATCGTCCCTGTGTCGGATTGTCACGGCAGCATCGAATGGTGGTTGGAGGCAATAGGGGTGGCAATACGGGTAATTACAAGATACGATCTGCTATCACAATAAACTTTTAACAAATCAATATTGTACAAGGGCCTGTTCAGTTTTGTTAAGGGGCCTGTTTAAAATTTGCGTGGGCCTGTTCACATTTTGGCCAATTTCATCGCCTGTGTAATGTAGTAGAATATGGTTATAATGTAGTGAATAACGTGTGTATTACTCCCGCTGGGCATGGGGGTGTACAATATATATGAGATTCGTAAGTAGGACGTTGCCTATAATGTATAAAAACGTGTGTATACGCCTTGCATCGGC
>NW_014578415.1:45132-58607 GCF_000485595.1 Priapulus caudatus
TATAAGATATATAATAGGTTGAACGAAAATCTTGAATTACCGAGCGCTGTTCGCTGGGATGTGGGGAGAGTGGGAGGGCACGTCCGTCCGTAACAAGAGGGCTGGGCGATGGTGGTAATAACGGTATTTTCTTCCGCGCGTAGTCGGAGGGCCGTCTCTTCCTCAACTTTCATCGCCAGATGTTCTGCTGGATCGATCTGTGGTACGGACTCACGAGCGAGGAGGTGCGGAAAGTACGAGGATCGAACCATACTACCAGCTAATGAGGTATGCACGATGCAACAGTAGTGGTAGCAGTGCGGTGCGGTAGAGGGAGTGGTAGCGGTAGAGGAGCGGTAGCTAATGTGGTAGCAGTAGTTGTAGTGGCTGCAGCAGAGGTAGCAGTAGCAGTAGTGGTGGCGATAATGGGTAGCATAGCAGTAGCAGTAGCTGTAGTAGTAGCAGTACAGTAGCTGTAGTAGTAGCAGTAGCAGTAGTGGGTGCAGTAGCAGTGGCGAGTAGGCAGTAGCAGTTATTCTAGTGGTAGCCAGTAGCAGCAGAGGTAGTGGTAGCCGTAGTAGTAGCAGTAGCAGTAGCAGTAGCTGTAGTGGTAGCAGTAGTATTAGAGGTAGCAGTAGCTTGTAGTGGTAGCAGTAGTATTAGAGGTGCACGTAGCTGTAGTGGTAGCAGTAGCTGTAGTGGTAGCAGTAGTATTAGAGGTTAGCAGTAGCTGTATTGGTAGCAGTATATTAGAGGGTAGCAGTAGTATTAGAGGTAGCAGTAGCTGTAGTGGTAGGCAGTTAGTATTAGAGTAGCAGTAGCTGTTAGTGGAGCAGTAGTATTAGAGTGGCAGTAGCTGTATTGTAGCAGTAAGTATTAGAGGTAGCAGTAGCTGTAGTGGTAAGCAGTAGTATTAGAGGTAGCAGTAGCTGTAGTCGTAGCAGTAGTATTAGAGTAGCAGTAGTATTAGAGTTAGCAGTAGCTGTAGTGGTAGCAGTAGTATTAGACGGTAGCAGTAGCTGTAGTGGTAGCAGTAGTATTAGAGGTAGCAGTAGCTGTATTGGGTAGGCAGTAGTATTAGAGTAGCAGTAGCTGTAGTGGTAGCAGTAGTATTATGAGGCTGAGCAGTAGCTGTAGTGGTAGCATGTAGCTGTGTGGTAGACATAGTATTTAGAGGTAGCAGTAGCTGTGTGGTAGCAGTAGTATTAGAGGTAGCAGTAGCTGTATTGGTAGCAGTAGTATTAGAGGTAGCAGTAGCTGTATTCGGTAGCAGTAGTATAGAGGTAGCAGTAGCTGTATTGGTAGCAGCAGTAGTATTAGAGGTAGCAGTAGCTGTATATGGTATGTAGCAGTAGTATTAGAGGTAGCAGTAGCTGTACTTGGTAGCAGTGTATTAGAGGTAGCAGTAGCTGTATTGTGGTAGCAGTCTAGTATTTAGAGGTAGCAGTAGCTGTAAGTGGTAGCAGTAGTATTAGAGGTAGCAGTAGCTGTAGTGTAGCAGTAGCTGTAGATGTGCAGTAGTATTAGAGGTAGCAGTAGCTGTAGTGGTAGCAGTAGCTCTTAGAGTGTAGCTGTATGGTAGCACGTAGCATAGTATTAGAAGGTAGCAGTAGCCTGTATTGGTAGCAGTAGTATTAGAGGTAGCAGTAGCTGTAGTGGTGCAGTAGTATTAGATGGTAGCAGTAGCTGTATTGGTAGCAGTGTAGTATTAGAGGTAGCAGTTAGCTGTTTGGTAGCAGTAGTATTTAGAGGTAGCAGTAGCTGTGTTGTAGCAGTAGTATTAGAGGCTTATATTTTATTGTAATATTATTATTATTAATAATAATAATATTATTATTATTATTATTATCAACATTATTGTTACTACTATTATTGATATTATTGTTGTTATTACTATTATTATTACTGCCCCCATCGTCGTTGATTGGTTCACCATCCAGGCTCCTCGTTAGAGATTCACCTCTCCCTCACCCACCTCTCCCACCTCACCCACCTCTCCCTCACCCACCTCACACAGTTTTCCCAGAAATTCAAGTTTTCATTCAACCCTATTATAAATCTTATATATATTATATTGTTATTATTGTTATTATTATTATTATTATTATTATTACGTATCAAAGGTAACATCAGTGCAATCAGGTATGTTCTCTCGACACAAGTCACACAACACACGCCTGCAGATTCAACGCTAGTTAAATATCGTTATTAATAGTTAATTATCACGCGAATTCGCCGCCGCCATGTTGCCATCTCACCTGCTGAACCCACTGTTCCACTCTATCCTGTACGCCCCACCACTTGAACTCGACACGCACAAGCTTGTAGCAGCACATGATCGGGCTCGCGATGGACTGCGGACGAAATTCGCCGTATTATTCACACAAAAAACAGTGACGTGGAAAAATGCCATGTGCAGAAATATGCGAAGAAAATTTGCTCTTAGGAAAACCCGAGAATCCGCCAGCGCTCGGTGTAACTTTCTTCATTCGGATGCTGCGTAATCGGTACGTATGCGCAGAGATGCCAACACATATTTGAATAAATCTGTAGTTTGTGGCCATCAAATTAGTAGTTCGAGGGTCACGTAGTGACACGAGTTTGCTAGGGGAGTCCGGCATGCCCCCCGGAAGATTTTTTTGATTCTGAGATGCAATTTCCTGCATTCTGAGGGTCAACAATGACAATAATTGACAACAAACACAATATTTTCGATCACAGTGAAATTGGTAGTTTGATACAAACTGGTCGTAGTGGTGCAAAAGGAATAGAAATTCGTATAAAATACGGACAAATCGTAGTGGTTGGCATCTGTATGCGCAAACGCACATCTACCTTCCGATCTGTTACTAGGGGGTCCGCAACCGGTCTTCAGAGAAGTGATTCGATTGTTTGCCGAATATTTGTCGAATAACGCCCAGCACACGAATCGGCCTGCCTATATGTATTTATTCGATAGTGCATTAATCAGTCCATAAATTGTGCATATGCATAAACGCACACCTACCTGCCAATCCGTTCCCAGAGGTCCGCGACCAGTCTTCAATGAGGTGAATGCAGACGGATCTTCATCGGCCCTGCAATCCTGAAAGACACGACATAGACCGTCCGTCAACGGCTCCGAGATCAATTCTAAACTTCTAATAAATTATAAATTCTCAATTTCCAGGTAAAACCTATACTCTTAAACCCTAAACGAAGGCATTCCCCTCTGAAGATTGTCAAAGATTTAAGAGTAAAATTTTATGGTAAAACCTTGATATTTATCTCAAAATCACGGGTCTAGGAATTAAAAATTAATTTGAATTGAATGCTTAAATTTAATAAAATTTATTTTTATTTTTATATATTAGAAAATTATCGGCTCAGCAGGGCTGCAACATCGGCTTGCCCGCCGCATCAATTTAACATGGCCGATGATGTGTGAATATAGAGGGCGCTAGCTCACCCCTCGCATGACGTGGTCGTTCGCGATGTCGATGAAGATGACCTCTCTCTGTTGCAGCTCCGCCTTCGACAGCATGTGCACCTATAAACAAGAGAACAGCGCGGTCGCTCAACCAATGTTTTCACAATGAAGCGATTCTCACTGACAGCCCTGCCCCTAGTGGTAGAATTATTTCACCGCAAGGTGGTGCCGTCATACTAAACAAACATCCGAGCATTCGAGACAGTAGTGCCAGGCACAGAGCGACTTGCGATCGTACGTAAACCTCAGAGCAATGCAGGTGGTTAGACAAGCCGGGAAATTCCAAACGTGTTCTATGTTGACACGCGCGGCTTAAGACGCAACGTAAGTGGAGCCACAGGGGCGGATCCAGGGGGGTGCAGGAGGTGCCCCCCCCCCTTCCCACCCAAAGTGCCCTTTTTGCAAGTTGCCTTATTAAAAAAACAGTATGTTTTGCCGCTCAGCCTGTATCTGACAAGTATTCACTCAGTCGCGAGCGTATTATCTGCGAAATCTTGCGATTCCATTCCTTGATCATCTGTCACAGGAAATGGAAACTCGCTTTACGGCTGAAAACGCGATTGGGACTGCTCTGTTCAATTTGATACCCTCTGCTAGCTGCAAATTCACAGACATCCCGGCCCTGCAGAACAATTGTTCATGTGGAAGGATGATCTTCCTTTCCCCACATCGTTGAACAATGAGATTAAAAGACTGGATATCATTCTGACACAGAAACAAGATAAACCAGGAAACCTTCTTGACTGTTTAAAGTGACGAACTCTGATGAATCCCTAACATTAGGTTTTACTTCATCTCGCGGTGCACATTGCCAGTGAGTAGTTTGCGAGCTGAGCGGTCGTTCTCCTGCCTTAGGCGGATAAAAACATTCCTCCGTACAACAATGGGCCAGAGAGGTTGGCATCCTGTTCCTTGACGAGCTTGCACCACAGCCTCAGCCTGTCTCTTTCAACGAAGACGTTTGCGATAGATCATCCGTTTGCATAGAGAAGAATGTTCGCAAACAGTGTGTTTTTGAGTAAATTTGTATTCCACTTTTGTCATCACACCACAAATAAAATGTTGCAACACAAAAGTTTCAGTAAAAAACATTGTTTTTTTTGCTACTAAGAAATACAATGGTATCATTCCCAGATGCCAGGAAAATGCATTAAGCACTTTAATTTTCTAATTTCTGCAAGTGGGGCGAATACAAGGAGCACTACAAGTACAAGTGTGGGGCTTCTCCCCACTTGTAGTGCCTTTTACAAAGGTGCACCCCCTTCTTCCTAAAAATCCTGGATCCGCCCCTGAGCCATTCTCCAACGCTGCGGTCCAACCGCTACCATCGTCGGGTTCACCATCCGCGCATTCCAACTGATTGACCGCGTACGCGGCGAACGCAGAATCCAGAATTCCCAGAACGCAAGGAACCCCGGAATTCTCCCGCAACATCGCGTGAACTACGCGTAACCACGACGACGAGAATGACAGAGTACTCACGTTCGTCCTGCGTGCCGGCGTCGGGACAGTGTAACGATTCGAGCACCAGGTACATCCTTCCTTCATGAATCGGGGTTCTGCAGAGACAGCGTAACGTCAATCTACCTCGTAGTCGGTCCATGGATCTAGGTTTTGTCATTAGTAAGTTTGCATACACATTATCGCTACATTATACCATGTTCTATTACATTTAGTAATATGGTACACCACGAACAGGAGCTATACACACGTTATTACTACATTAATACCAACTCCTACTACATTATATATATGTACAACCATGCACAGGAGTTATACACACGTTATTACTACATTATAACCAACTCCTACTACATTATATATATGTACAACCATGCACAGGAGTATAACACACGTTATTACTAACATTAAACGCAATCCTACTACAATTATATATATTGTACAACCATGCACAGGAGTATACACACTTATTACTACATTATAACACAACTCCCTACTATTATATATATTGTATCAACCATGCACAGAGTATACACACGTTATTACTACATTATAACCATATTCTACTACATTACACAGGGCATGAAATTGGCCAAAATGTGAACAGGCCCACGCAAAATTTTAAACAGGCCCTTAAACAAACTGAACAGGCCCTTGTACATATTGTATTGTTAAAAGTTTATTGTGATACAGATCGTATCGTGTATTACCCGTATTGCCCACCCCTATTGGCCTCCAACCACCATTCGATGCTGCGTGCAATCCGACACGGGACGATATCCTAAGACACTTACGCTGACGACGGTCTTGCAGTAGGGGTAGGCATTCCAAGCCTTCTCGTGTATTTCGCTTGCACGCTTGGGCATGATCATCCGAAGAAACAGTGGCAGCTTCCTGTAAACATTAATGAGCGATGATGATGACGACGAGACGTCTGACACGCAGAGACACCTGGTGACGAGCGATCGCGGTTCGTGGGGTCACCGAGGGTCGGGGCGAATAGCGGTACTATACTCAAATCGCACGCGATTCAAGTTTTTCAATAACTTAATAATGCATACTTGTATGGGTGATAGCAAGATATACCACCTCTACAAGTATGCAGTCAATACACATGCACAAGATATACCATCTGTACAAGTAAGCAGTCAATACACATGCACAAGATCTACCATCTGTACAAGTAAGCAGTCAATACACATGCACAAGATCTACCATCTGTACAAGTAAGCAGTCAATACACATGCACAAGATATGCCATCTGTACAAGTAAGCAGTCAATACACATGCACAAGATCTACCATCTGTACAAGTAAGCAGTCAATACACACGCACAAGATCTACCATCTGTACAAGTAAGCAGTCAATACACACACACGATTGCATGTGTATTGACTGCTTACTTGTACAGATGGTAGATCTTGTGCATGTGTATTGACTGCTTATTTGTACAGATGGTAGATCTTGTGCATGTGTATTGACTGCTTACTTGTACAGGTGGTAGATTTTGTGTGTGTACTGACCCTCCGCACACATGCCATTCGACGTGACGCCATGGCTGCTAAACGGCTCGTTCACGACCACCTCTATGCCCTCGCCGCCCCCGGTCTCTCGCTTGCTAGCTTTCGCCGTACTCCATAACTGCGCCAGCCGATACTGTACGAAATAAGAGGGAAGAGTAAATCATGTGGTGGAGTAGGGACGGATTTGCTATCGACGCGCATGTTCATATCAGCGCTTAATCTTAGTTTGTGACCCCGGTATATATAGCTTGGTATGCAAGACGGCCCAATATAGGATGCTGAACTAGTATAACGTAGTAACTATGGGGTTTGTTAGAAATCTGCATAGGAATCACGGCATGCATCTGCATGACGGGTTGGTTGTAAGTGCTAAGAGTCTTACCTCTTCGACAGAAAATGGAAGGACGATGCGGCTGAAACAACCAAAGTAACATTGTTCAGCTCTTGTCATTTCATAATCATGTCTGTATTATAATTTATTTGCCATAAATGTCACTTAGCAATGAGAAGGTGGAATGGTACACTTCAAATGTATGCCATTATGAAACATGCATCGCATGAATGACAGGAGAGTGATAACAGGGGTTCATTTGATTTTGTGTTTGCTGAAATTTCGGCCCAAGGATAGAGAACATGGGTCCCAATAAAACCCATGTGCCTAACCCTAACTCAAACCCTAATCCTAACCATTACCCTGACCTATTATATTGATATAATATGATATTTATATTGATGTAAATAACATTGGTTTTATTGGGACCCATGTTCTCTATCCTTGAACCGAAATGTCCAGTTTCAGTGTCACTGTCAGTGTCGCTCATAGGGTCTATGTCCCCCAGGGTACTGCCGGAACGTACCCTGGTCACTATTTGATATGGTTAGGGTTAGGGTTAGGATTAGGGTTAGAGAGTAGGCGACTCCCTAGACTCGTTAGTGGAGTAGGCGAGGTACGGTACGGCATATTAGATAGTACCAGGGTACGTTCCGGCAGTACCCCGGGGGACATAGACCGACGGCAGTACCCCGGGGGACATAGACCCTCTCAGCGTCAGTGACCGAGTGAGCGTCAACGTATAAAACCATAGCCTAGGCATAGGCATAGAGATTAGAAAATGCTATTATTTGTTCACTACAATAACAATTTATTAACAGTTTTTCCTAGATACAGATAACTATAAGCTTATTTATAAACTTACTATTCTTTGATCAGCATATTCTAGAAAACTAACGTTAAAATTAAAAAACAAAAACATAACCATGTCCAATGTACAACGATCTTGTACGTAGCGCCATCTATGCGACGAAATTCGAGAATATGCGTCTTCCGAATCGCAAAACCGGGGAGAAATACACATTTTTCCGGAAATAGCCGAACGGTAGTAGGGCGCAACTTCGCATTGTGAACCCTAACCTAACCCTAAACATAAAAATAAAAAACGATTCGAACAAACGACCTTTCAGACGTAACGCCTGTGCTCTACGAGCTCGGCTATTGAAGATTATTGAAAATAGCACACGACATATGCTAAATAAGCAAATACCCTGGTATGTAAAATGTGTACGTCTCCCTGGTGCAAAAATCGCGTCTTCCCTCCTCCCCCTCCCCTTCGTAACACCCTCCCCCGGTAATTTATAAACGTAACAGCTCTTAATGACAGAACTCCGCATGGCTCTCTAGCGTATCGTGTACGCATATACGCAAGTTCGAGTTAAACAGTGTTCCAGGAGCGCAGGTCATCAACCACTTCTGAACGTTTCCTTGTTGGACCAAGCAAACCCAGAACTTTTTACAGTTGCCTGCGTGTGGCCAGTGTCCAGTGCCGCCGCTGCACGGGTTGCCGCCGCCGCCGCCGCCTCCGTTCTCCAACTCTTCCTGTACGGCGCGGATGAGCGGGTAGGTCTCCACGGAGCAGAAGTGATTGAAGTCGTCCATACTGATGTCGGAGATCATGGCTCCGCCCAAATGCTCCGATTTCAGGTACGAAACCTGTCATGCGGAGGTAAAAATACGGATATAATTAACGAGCAAGAACTACATCGTAATTGTTTCTAATCTCCATCTATGATATATATATATACGCCTAGGGAAAGCCCGAAACGGGCATTACACAAAATATATTAAACTGTATGATGTATATCGTATAATCATTCTACGTGACAGCGCAAATGCGTGCGTGCGTGCTTGCGTGCGTACGCGCATCTTCACGTCGTGTGTGAGTGCGTGCTTGGATGTGTGTGCGTGCGCGCCCCTACGTGTGCGTGATGTGTGTGCGTGCGCGCCCCATGTGTGCGTGATGTGTGTGCGTGCGCGCCCCATGTGTGCGTGATGTGTGTGCGTGCGTCTCCATGTGTGCGTGATGTGTGTGCGTGCGCGCCCCATGTGTGCGTGATGTGTGTGCGTGCGCGCCCCATGTGTGCGTGATGTGTGTGCGTGCGTTCTCCAGTGCTGCGTGATGTTGTCGTGCGCGCAACCCGCATGTGTGCGTGATGTGTTGTGCGTGCGTCTCCCATGTGTAGCGTGATGTGTGTGCGTGCGCGCCACCCCAATGTGCGTGATGTGTGTGCGTGCGTCTCCATGTGTGCGTGATGTGTGTGCGTGCGTCTCCATGTGTGCGTGATATCTGTGCGTCGTGCGTCTCCATGTGAGCGTGATATGTGTGCGTGCGTCTCCATGTGAGCGTGCGTCTGCATGTGAGCTGTGTGCGTGCGTCTCCGACTCTCCCATGTGTGCGTGCGTCTATGTGAGCGGTATATGTGTGCGTGCGTCTCCATGGAGCGTGATATGATGTGCGTGCGTCTCAGGTGAGCGTGATATGGTGGTGCGTTGTCTCTAGTAGCAGTGCGTCCCATGTGAAGCGTGATCGGTGTAAAGTGGTCCCGACTCTCCATGTGTGCGTGCCGGCGCGGCGGTGTGCTCGCAACTCTTCTACTTTTGTCTCTTGTGTGTGTGCGTGCGCGCCCCATGTGTGCGTGATATGTGTGCGTGCGGGCGCGGGTGTGTGTGAGCGTGTGCGCCTCTTTACCTTGGTCTCGAAGCTACCGACGTGGTCGTACGCGAACCACTGATCTTCCAAGTAACCGTACGGCACCTTCATGTCCGGTTGCAGTGTAGAGTCAACGCATCCATGCTGATGCTCGAGTATCACGAAATTACTGCAAAGCTAAACGACAAACCCGCACGTTACAAATCTAACACTAATGCACGTGTATATGTTACGCTTTGCCTTCGCTATGTGTGTGTGTTTTTGCGAGCCTATTACCACAGTCAGCCTTTATAGCCAGTGTTACTATATAGGAGGTTTCATTTTAGAACTTCCACTCGTACAAAAAAGCACTATTGTACTCATAGCGGATGGCTTTTTGTTGTTGTTACAGTCGTTACATACGTTCTGCTATCTACCTCAAAATACGCCATCATGCCTTCCGTCTGCGTGTACAGCGACCGGTGACCGGGTCCCGACGCGTGCGCCCCTAGTGAGCGATCGGACGACGACGACGGCAGATGGAACGTCACGGCGTGCGTCGGTAGTCCCAGATGCAGCTTGTGATGGTCCGCTCCGTGGTTCTTCCAGTGTTGTACGGCGTTGTCGACGTTCTGGTAGCTTGCCAGGCTGTTACCGGAGGCATACAGGCCGCTGTGATGGCCCGTGTGCGTCCACATGTAGGAGTGATGGTCGGAGTACATATCGTACGTCTGTAGGTTGATTATGTCGACGTAGCTGTGGTGGAAGAAAAGAGAAAACATACAGCAAGACGTCAAAATAAAAAAATGACTGATGATGTAGCTATAGAGGGAGAGAGACGCACGCATCGGGTGTAAAGTGAGGACCATGACATTTCAAGAGAGAAGCGAGGATCACATGAAGGAATATGTATACAAAACTATGTTGTAGGGTCCATCATCAGAAAGTATTTGGCTTTAAAAAAACACTTTAAAAAACCTGGTCTGAGGACCTTTGTGTGACATTCCGAAGTCCAATGGCTGTATGACATTCAGAGGACCAATGGCACTGGTGATGTAGTAGCTATGAGTGGGGCTATAAGGTGAACATATACCATTATCAACTATACATTAAAGCTATGACAAGCATACGGTGGCATAGAAACCATGATCAAACTGATGATGTATCTATCATTCATGTTAATAAATCTATTATATCTCTTCTTACCTGGAAATGCGTGGGACATCGAACCCATCGTGCACCAGGTGGAGCTCAGCGGGAGCCTGTACGGACAGCAACAACGGCGTGCCGCCCGAATCGTCCGCCTCCTGGTAGATGGCAGCCCTGAATATCTATCAAACACGAACGATGTTATCAAAGTAGAGCAGTAGTGTATAGCAAGCAGTACAGCAAATAAATAATAATCATTAATAATTTCCCTCCTCCCCTTTTCTTATCTATCTCGGTTTACAAGCGTTACGTGTTAAGATCGGTTAATAACAGGTCAATAATTTTACTAAATTACTATTATTATTATTACTTAGTAACAAGTACTTAGTACTTAGTTACTTATAAGTAATAATAATATAGTCAGGTCAATAAATTTACTTATATACCAACCTCAAAGATGTCAGCGTAGAGGAGTTTGTCGTCGGCATGCGGCCATTCCCAGTCCAGTTCCAGCCCGTCAATTCCCCCGGCACGCAACTCCGAAACGAGCCTGAAGATAAACGTACAACATGCTATATTCCATGGTCACCGTATTATGCTATATACTATAGTCACGGTATCATGCTATATTGCCTGGTCACGGTATCATGCTATATTGCCTGGTCACGGTATCATGTTATATGCCCTACACAGTGTACGCACGCACACACACACACACGCACCCTCCCCAACACCACGCGCGCAGGCCTCTCATAATCCCACCCATACACCCCACCCCCTCATACACACCACACACGCACCATAATATAATACATATAAATATATAATATATATATATATATAATTATATAGTGTCATTACCCGATTGCAAAACCGAACGCTTGAGCATGATCCAGTTGATGGAAAAATTCGTAGAAGAAATGACCCATCGCCTTGAACGACACCAACACCAGAGGCCAGCACTCGTCGTCGTCGCCGTGAGGATGGTCCTGATTCGGGACGGCAGAATCATCGGTTCCGGTTCCGCCTCCGGTTCCGCCTCCGGTTCCGTGCTTGTGAATTTCGCCCGTCCGCGATACGGCGTCCGCCAAGGCGTTGTTCAGGGAGTCCACCAAACCACTTCCACCTCCACCTCCACCTCCACCTCCACCTCCACCTCCACCTCCACCTCCACCTCCACCTCCCGAGTCGGGGTGGCCGGGAGAATGACCTCCTCCTCCTCCCGCTTCCAACACTTCTACGATGAAGATGTGAGTGCACAGGTCAGACACGTCCTCCGCCATGATGTGATGGAAGTCGTAGTAGCCGTCGCCCCAGCGGTGGGGGCTTTGCGGCTCCGGCCAGAAGTAGCAGATTAGGTTGTACTCGTGGTCGCACGGAACGCCCTCTACGCGTATACTCACAACTAAAAAAAACAACATAAAACAAAGAAATGCTTCGTAATTCGAGACGTCGCAATCTTTGCAATCGTCGAAAAATTTGAAACGCATTTAAAAAAATCACATAACCTGATCATGAAATCTCGATGTATTCGTCGAGGTCTTCACATTAAATGATATTAAGACGACAAGGTCGACAAAGCCAAACATCAAGGTCAAACACGAGGTTACGTCAAGTAGCTAGCAAAGGTCACGCAAGTACAGCCGTTGTTACAGCGCTCATAGAAACCACACTCTAGCCTACGCAATAGCACCTAGTGAAACGCAAGCACGCCTTACAAGCCAATAGCAATAGCATCTAAACCGTAGGCCTATACGCGAACGACTGACTATACAGACTACGACAAACTATAATATATTACCAGACATTCTTCCGAAATTTTGAATAGAATATATATTTTCATAATCTATCCACGCGCAATACGAAAACCAACAGTGCAGTGACTCGAAACACGTAAGAACAAGAAAATGCAAAGACTGGAATGCAAGAAATGAAAATGGAGAAATACATACGTAGCTTATAACACGAACACTCTGCGGGTATAGAGATTTTGCATTAGCAAAATACACGCGTACCTTTAACTACGCTACGTTATAATAGCAATAACTATAACATGAAAATTTACAATACGAAATACAACACGTACGTACCTTGTAGTAAAACGAGAACGCACAATGCGACAGCGTAACATGCTCTCCCCGCCATCGTTTCGTGTCCTTCCTGCGTTTCGTGACTATACGTAACTGGCACGGGTCTCGCGCGGAATAGTTTTATACCCGCGGCGGCAACGAAACCCGACGAGGTCACGTGACCGCGCCGACGTCGGAATGCCGGGGTCGCCCGAGTACCCGGATGTGCCGAGCGACGAAGCCCCGTATGTGTGTCGACTGACGAAGCTGTGTGTGACCGCGCCGACGTCGGAATGCCGGGGTCGCCCGAGTACCCGGATGTGCCGAGCGACGAAGCCCCGGATGTGTGTCGACTGACGAAGCTGTGTGTGACCGCGCCGACGTCGGAATGCCGGGGTCGCCCGAGTACCCGGATGTGCCGAGCGACGAAGCCCCGGATGTGTGTCGACTGACGAAGCTGTGTGTGACCGCGCCGACGTCAGAATGCCGGGGTCGCCCGAGTACCCGGATGTGCCGAGCGACGAAGCCCCGGATGTGTGTCGACTGACGAAGCTGTGTGTGACCGCGCCGACGTCAGAATGCCGGGGTCGCCCGAGTACCCGGATGTGCCGAGCGACGAAGCCCCGGATGTGTGTCGACTGACGAAGCTGTGTGTGACCGCGCCGACGTCAGAATGCCGGGGTCGCCCGAGTACCCGGATGTGCCGAGCGACGAAGCCCCGGATGTGTGTCGACTGACGAAGCTGTGTGTGACCGCGCCGACGTCGGAATGCCGGGGTCGCCCGAGTACCCGGATGTGCCGAGCGACGAAGCCCCGGATGTGTGTCGACTGACGAAGCTGTGTGTGACCGTGACGACGAAAG
>NW_014578415.1:58617-62850 GCF_000485595.1 Priapulus caudatus
GAAAGACGAGAAAAGAGAGAGAGAGAGAGAGAGAGAGAGAGAGAGACAGAGAAAGAGCTGGATAGAGAGAGAGAGAGAGGAGAGAGAGAGAGAGAGACAGAGAAAGAGCTGGATAGAGAGACGAAGAGAGAGCGAGAGAGAGAGAGAGGAGAGAGAGAGAGAGTGCGCGTGCAGGTGAGTCGCGTCTGCCACGATCGGTCGTCACGTGACACGCCGACGCGCTGGCTTCTCGTCGCCAGGGGATAAAATGCGAGCGACGCGACCGACGTGTACTATTCGCTACCGGAGATTCCACGGCTGTCGTGTGTGTGCGCGCGCGTGTAGAGAGGAAAGACAAAGAAAGAAAGCGCGAAGATAGACGCGAGAGAGAAGAGAGGGAAGAACACTACGGTTGATAAGGAGACATAGAGTGTAAGTATGTACGCATGTTGTGAGCTAACGTCAAGACGTTTGACCTCGGTTTTAGTTGCAAGTATAATCATATAGCATATTTTCGTGTAGGTATACTGTCTATATGCGATATCGTCAGATACAGTTGTAACTGTATTGTGTAATTATACATTTATAGTATATTATCGTCTATATGCTTGTAATATGATCACCGCGATATGAAATAGTCACGAATCAACGAGACATGACACATTTCTTCAAATACAAATGCACCTGCTCGGAAGAGAAAAAGAGCTATAGATATAGTCGAAACTCTCGAAGTAGCTACTATATGTTTGCTATATCTGCTATTATTTGTTTTACGGGTGCGTCTATTCGTAAATAGACGGTTTTCTGTTTGATGTTTTTTTTCCGTGGTATTCGTGTATTCCTGTGTTTCGTATTTCGTGATTTATCGCGTAGGTAAAACAAGTCGCATCGCCATGCCACCGTTGTGCGAGCGAGTGCTGCTGCTACTCACCGCAGCTTCACTATTGCTGGGCAGTGAAGCCACCGGTGATCGCGCCGTATCCCTAGAAGTAAACCAGTGGGTGTCGGAGGAGGATAGTAGCACGGGAAAAACGGGAGATTCGCCGGGCGCGGGAGACCCGGCGGCGGTGTGTGGAGTAAGTATATAAGATAAGAGTTTATTTTATCACTTTCAATATCAGCAGCTACAAGGATTTGTTAACAAAATATAAATGACGTACAGTGAAGGGATGGCGAAAAGACCATACGGTCATCTAGTCGGCCAACCCCTAGAGAATTTATTTTTAAGTATACAGGAATCTGTCATAAGAATAAGATTTATGATGAGAAATATTTGAACAAAATGTTTGTATGATAACAATGTAAAGAAATAAAATTCAACATAATTGGCAATGGAACAAGCCAAATATAGTATAAACGATGGGTGAAAAATTCTCTCCGGTTGGAAAGCGGTGGTGGATGTAGTAGCTTCCTGTATATATACTGTATACGTGTACTAATATTCGGGCGACACTGCATATATATTCTACGTGTATATACTAATATTACACTACTTCTGAACACTTGATAGTATTATGTTATACTTATGTCGTATTTAATCTGATCTTTTCCTCCCTAAGGACGTATCCTGTGAGCACTTTGGAAAGAGCGAGGAGGACTATGAATCAGACCAGAAACTGCTAGAGCTGCTGGTTGAGGCGGAAGCAACGGAGCGCGGAGATAGCGTACGTAAGCTATAGCTAGATTACATTAGATTTAGATTTAGATGTTGAAATTTATTTACGCATTCAAATATTACATGGTTACATAAATGTCACAACGAATTTTAAATAAACGCAGCGAGGGAGGGCGACTGTACAGTCTTCAAGTCAGCCACTCCGCAATATAAAGTTAATATAAGTATATATGTAAGTTATGTTTAGTTAGTTAATATAAGTATATAGCTAGGCAGACATACACGTTTTGATTTACGACGTGTGCATATTTTTATAGGAAATGCGCCGATTCTGCATATTATAGGAAATGCGGCGAGTACAGAGTGTGGGGGGGGGTGTAGTAGGGTAGAGTGACCCTCAGGTTCTCTAATGACTGCAATGCCGCTATACAAACCTCTGGGATCGCACAAGGGTTACTCTAATGCCTGCAATGCCGCTTCCTTTTTCCAGGTTACGGAGGACGCCGTGTCCGACGGTATGTATGAAGGAGACATCGTTCTCGGGAAGAAAGAATTGATCCAAATCCTGGAAGACATCGGCGGGGGCACGGGCGACGGCACCCGCCGGAAGCGGAAGTTGACCCTGATGGACCCCCTGTGGCCGGCGGGTCACATTCACTACAAGTTTCACCCGAGCATCGGTGAGTATTTCTCTCTCTCTCTCTCTCTCTCTCTCTCTCTCTCAGACAGAGAGGAGAGAAAAGAGAGAAGAGAGAGCGAGAAAAGAAAGCGAGAGAGAGAGAGAGAAAGCGAGAGAGAGAAGAGAGAAAGCAGAGAGAGAGAGAGAAAGCGGCGAGGCCAGAGAGAGAGAGAGAGAAAGCGAGAGAGAGAGAGAGAGATAAGCGAGAGAGAGAGAGAGAAGATAAAAAAGGGAGCAGAGACGAGAGAGAGATGAAGAAAGCGAGGAGAGAGAAGACAAGAGAGCGAGACAGAAAAACGAAACAGCGAGAGAGAAAGAGCGAGCGAGGACCAGAATAACGAAAGCGAAGTGAAGAGAAGCCGAGACAGAAAAGAAAGCGAGAGAGAGAGATGGATGAGAGAAAGGGAAAGCCGAAGAGAGAAAAAAAGCGATGCGAGGAAGAGAGAGGAGAAAAGAAAGCGAGAGAGAGAGAGAAAGGGGAAAAGAAAGCGAGAGAGAGAGAGAAAGGAGGGAAAAGAAAGGCGAAGAGAGACGAGAGAGAGAGAGAGAGAGAGAGGAAGCGAGAGAGAGAGAGAAAGGGAAAAAGAATAGCGAGTCGAGAGAGAGAGATGAGAGAGAGGAGAGAAGAAAGCGGAGAGGAGAGAGAGAAAGAGAGAGAAAGAAAGGCAGAAGGAGAGAGAGGAAACAGAGAGCAGAGAAAGAGAAAAGGCGGACGAGAGAGAAAGCGAGAGAGAAGAGAGAAAGATAAGAAACGCGAGGAGAAAGAGAGAGAGCGAGAGAAAGATAAGGAAAGCGAGAGCAGAAAGAGAGCGAGACAGAAAAGCAAAGCGAGAGAAGAGAAGAGAGAGAGAGAAAGACAAGGCGAGGAGAGACCAGAGAGAGAGGAAAGAGAGAGAGAGAGCGAGAAACGCGAGAGAGAGAGAGAGAGATAAGCGAGAGAGAGAGAGAAGAGAGAGAGAAGCGAGAGAGAAGATAAGAAAGCGAGAGAGAGAGAAAGAGAGCGAGACAGAAAACGGAAAGCGGAGAGAGAGAGACGCTTCGAGACACATGAACAGGGAACTGAGCCGAGGAGAAAAAAAAAACGCGAGAGAGAGAGAGAGAGAGAAGAAGAAAGAGCGAGAGAGAGACAGAGAAAGGGGAAAGAAAGCAACAGAGAGAGAGAGAGAGAGAAAGAAAGCCGAGAAGAGAAGAGAAAGAGAGAAACGAGAGAGAGAGAGAAGGAGAGAGAAGAGAGAGGAGAGAAAAAGAAGACTGAGCGGAGAGAGAGAGAGAGAGAGAAGAGAGAGAGAGAGAGAGAAGAGAGCAGAGAGATAAGAAAGCGAGAGAGAGAGAGAGAGAGAGATAAGAAAGCGAGAGAGAAAGATAAAGCGAGAGAGAAAGATAAGAAAGCGAGAAAAGAGAGAGAGCAGGAGAGAAAGATAAGGAAAGCGAGAGAAGAAGAGAGAGCGAGACAGAAAAGAAAGCGATGGAGACAGAGAGAGATGAGAGAAGAAGCGAGAGAGAGAAAAGGGAAAGCGAGAGAGAGAAAAAGAAGCGAGACAGAGAAGAGAAGCGAGAGAGAGAGAGAGGAAAGCGACGAATGAGAGCAGAAAGCGAGAGAGAAGAGAGAGAGGAGAAAGGCGCGGGGTAGAAGGGAGAGAGAGAGAGAGAAAGGCGAGAGTGGAGAGAGAGAGAAGATAAGAAACGAGAGAGCAGATAGAGCGAGAAGAAAAGATACAAGCAGAGAGAAAGAGAGCGAAACAGAAAAGAAACGCGAGAGAGAGAGAGAGAGAAAAGGCGAGAGAGAAAGGAGAGCAGAAGAAGAGAGAGAAAACTGAGAGAGAGAGAGGAGAAGCGACGAGGACAGAGAGAGAGAGAACAGAAAAGCGAAGAGAGAGAGAGAGAGAGAGAAAGAAGCAGGAGAAGAGAGAGAAGCGAGGAAGCAAGAGAGAGAGAGAGGAGAGAAGAAAAGCCGCCCGAG
>NW_014578415.1:62875-69105 GCF_000485595.1 Priapulus caudatus
CGAGAAAAAAAAAGACGAGACGGGACGACGAGAGAAAAGGGAAGCGAGGAGAGAGAGAGAAAGGGAAAGACAAGCGAGGCAGAGAAAGAAAGAGGGGAAGAAAGCGGAGAGAGAGACGAGAGAGATGGACGACGAGAGAGAAAGCGAGAGGAGAGAGAGAAAGGGAAAAGAAAGCGAGAGATGAGAGAGAAGAGGAGGAGAGAGGAAAGGAGGGAGAAAGCGAGAGAGAGAGAGAAAGAGAGAGAAAGAAAGCGAGAGGGGAGAGAGAGGAGAAAGGCGAGTGGAGGAGAGAAAGAGAATAAAGCCGGAGGAGAGGGAAAGCGAGAGAGAGAGAGAATAGATAAGGATAGCCGAGGGAGAGAGAGGAGAAGGGCCGAGTGCGAGAGAAAGATAAGAAAGCGAGAGAGAAAGAGGAGCGAGACAGAAAAGAAATGCGAGAGGAAGACAGAGAGAGAGAGGAGAAAGAAAGCCGATGGAGACAGAGGAGGAGAGAGAAAAGAGAGGAGAGAGCGTAGAGAAGCAGAAACCGGAAAGGGGATGAGAGGCAGAGAGAGAGGTAGGAGATAAGCGGAGAAGAGAGAGGAGAGAGAGTCGGAGAGCGAGCAGAGAGAAAGGAAAGCGAGGGAGAGAGCGAAGAGAGCGCGAGACAGAAAAGAAAGCGAGAGAGGAGAGAGACGAGAGAAGAGAAGAGATTGAGAAAGAAAGCCGAGAGTAGAAAAAAAAAGCTGAGAGGAGAGAGATGAGAGAGTAAAGAAATCGAGATTTGAAGAGAGACAAGGGGAAGAAAGCCAATGAGGAGAGAGAGAAGGAAAGGAAAGCGAGGGAGTGAGAGAGAGAGAGAGAGAAGGAGAGAGAAAGCTGAGGAGAGAGAAAGGAGAGAGAGAAGAAAAGCGATGAGTAGAGGAGAGAGAGGATAGATGAGAGACGGAGAGATCGAGAGGAGAGAGAGAGGAAGAGAGAGAGACGAGAGATAAGGAAAGCGAGAGAGAGAGAGATGAGAGGAGATAAGAAATGCGGAGAGCAGAAAAGATAAGCGAGAAGAGAAAGATAAAGAAGCGAGAAAGAGAGACGAGAGCGAGATAAAGGATAAGAAAGCGAGAGGAGAAATGAGAGCGAGACAGAAAAAGAAAAGGCGACGAAGAGGACAGAGAGAGAGAGAGAGAAGCAGAGGAGAGAGAAAGAAAGCGGATAAGAGAGAGAAAGAAAGCGAGAGAGATGAGAGAGATAAGCGAGAGATGAGAGCCGAAACTGCGAGAGAGAGACGAGAGAGAGAAGCAACGCGCGGAGAGAGAGAAGAAGAGACCTGAGAGAAGCTCGAGAGAGAGAGAGAGCAGAAAAGATAAGAAAGCTGAGAGAGAGATAGAGCGATGAGAAAGATAAGAACCGATACTCGAGAGAAGAGCAGCGAAACAGAAAGAAAGCGACTGAGGAGAGAGAGAGAAAAGAAAGCGACGAGAGAAAAAAAGCAGAGGAGAGACGAGCAGAGGAGAAAAGAAAAGCGAGAGAGAGAGATGATTGAGAGCGAGGAGGAAGAAGCGAGAGAGAAGAGGGAGAAAGAAGCCGAGAGAAGAGAAGAGAGGAGAGAGGAATGAAAGCTGTTGAGAGAGAGAGAAAGAAGCAGCGGAGAGAGAGAGAAGAGCAGAGAGAGAAATAAACGAGAAAGAGAGAGAAGACGACGAGAAGAAAGCGATGAGATGAGGAGCCGAGAGAAAGAAACGCTGAGAGAACTTTCTTTTCTGTCTCGCTCTCTTTCTCTCTCGCTTTCTTATCTTTCTCTCGCTCTCTCTCTCTCTCGCTTTCTTATCTTTCTCTCTCTCTCTCGCTTTCTCTTTCTCTCTCTCGCTTTCTCTTTCTCTCGCTTTCTCTCTCTCGCTTTCTTTTCTCTCTCGCTTTCTCTCGCTTTCTTTTCTCTCTCGCTTTCTCGCTCGCTTTCTTTTCTCTCTCGCTTTCTCGCTCGCTTTCTTTTCTCTCTCTCTCTCTCTCTCGCTTTCTTTTCTCTTTCTCTCTCTCTCGCTTTCTTTTCTCTCTCTCTCTCTTCTCCGCATTTTTTGAAATTAACATTAATTTTGTTTCTGTTTAGAGCACGACACCGAGCACATGATCCTGGATGGGATGGCGGCTTGGGAGGACCTGACATGCCTGAAGTTCCACCCTAAAACACACGCCACCACAAACTACATCGAATTCGTCTCCGGCAGCGGGTGGGTGACCAATCTATGAATCGAAGGCTTTGAATATGGTTTTGAATTTTGGGTCGTAATTAGATATGGCTTAGTTTGGAACGAGCGTTTAAATGTAGTGTTGTTACGTAGTGGTGGTGTGGGATTGGTAGTAAGGGTAAAAGGCGCAATATTATTATAGTTATTATAATCATTCAATTAATTAATTAATTTGATTCTACTATTCTCCGCAGCTGCTGGTCCTACATAGGCATGCAGGGAGGCAGACAGGAGATCTCTATTCAGAACGACTGTTGCGACTGGGTAAGCACGAACCACTGACCGTCAGCACCGCCGATACCGTGGTAGCGCAACATGCAAAACAACGACAAATACGACATACGCATATACGCTCTCCTATGACACTATTTGTCATAGGAAGATCCTCCCTAGGACAAATACGACATACGCATATACGCTCTCCTATGACACTATTTGTCATAGGAAGATTCTCCCTAGGACAAATATCAATAATATGAGTAAATCCACCTCCAATCTTCTCTCTCTCCTACAAAGGAAACGCTCATCGTGCATGAGATCGGGCACGCTCTGGGATTCTGGCACGAGCAGAGCAGATCGGACCGCGATAGCTACCTGACCGTAAAGTGGGGCAACATACGCAGCGACAGGAAGCACAACTTTCACATGCGTACGTCGAGTGAAGCGACATCCCTAGGCATCGCCTACGACTTCAGCAGCGTGATGCACTACGGAAACCTGGCGAGTGGCTAGATCAATAACTGTTATCGATTGTAATTTGTGATCATTAATCAATTATCGATTTATCGATTCATTATCGATTTTATTATTGATCAATTCTCGATATTTTGACACCCGGCACCGTAACCTTAGTTGACCTTCATCACTTTGCTTCGTGCTGTCTGCAGGATTTCTCTAAAAACAATAAGTTCACCCTACTGGCGCACGATCCAACCCTACAGCACAGCATGGGAGACGTAACCTACAGGAAGGGCATCACCTTCTACGACGCTAAACTCATCAACATGGCCTACTGCAGCTGTAAGCGCAATCAGCAGTTATTAATTAGCAATTAACGAGCGATAACGAGAGTAGCAGTATCCCTTTATCCACAGACTGATATTCTTTCATCATTTCTCGTTCTTATACGCGTGCCATGCAGTAACCAGCAGCGGTATCCCTCCCAGCGCAATAGTGAAATCTCCTTCTCAGTTTCCCGACAGTTGACAAGCGAGGCAATTAACCAAGATTATTAGCGGATTATGTGGCAGTATAAATATCACCTCGGACTGGAATCCGTTCCTACTTTTCCCCATGCAGAAACGTTTAATCCTGCACTACACGGTATTAAACCGGTCATAGTCGTCTTTCATCTGCCGCTTCCGCTGCTACACTCGCCGTGTGTCTTTTGTAGCTAACTGCGGAGGACTGGATTAATTGAATGGACTTGTAGCTGTAGTAGCTAATAATCATATTATAGTCATAGCTGTCTATCATCTGCCTCTTGTAGCTAGCTGCAACGGACATGGGAGCGCGCCATGTGAAAACAGAGGCATGCAGAATCCGAACGCCTGCGCAAAATGCATATGTCCCGACGGCCTTCATGGAGACTACTGCGAGGATGCCAACCACCCTGTCGGAAGTAAATCACATCGTTCTGAATAATTTTAATGATTTACGATAATTTAATAATATGCTACGCCCTGTCGGATGTAGGAACCGCATTGTTCTGAATAATTTTAATTATTTCAGATAATTTAACAATATGCTACGCCCTGTCGGATGTAGGAACCGCATTGTTCTGAATAATTTTAATTATTTCAGATAATTTAACAATATGCTACGCCCTGTTAGATGTAGGAACCGCATTGTTCTGAATAATTTTAATTATTTAAGATAATTTAACAATATGCTACGCCCTGTCGGATGTAAACCCTATTGTTCTGACAGTTACTTGATTGAAATCCTTCGATCGATCTTCAATCGTTTATTCGATTATTCTTTTGGGAGAACTGGGTGTGGAGCATATTCTCATAGGCAGGGAAGGGTAGGGTAGGCGGGGAGGGCGCCAGGGAACGTGTTCAAAAGGTAACTGAGGGAGGACGGGTGTGAACGGGGTCGCGGGGCGTCAGGGGGGACGCATTCTCACGTGATCAAGTGATTTCTCGCTGCACAGACGTCGGCGGACTGACGGGAGGCAATGTGTTTGTCCACTGCCACAGCTATGGACACATCTCAGCAACGCTACCTGGCGGCCAGTCGGGTTTCCCGTACGAAACCAGCGTGACGTGGCTCCTGATTGTGAGTTAGCAAGCCCGCCCGGTGACGTCATCATCGCAGTACTGTCCCCTCATGTTCGCGATAGTACCGTATCTATTCGCGTATAACGTAATTGGTACAAACATTGGTACATTAAAAAGATTTCTCAGTCTCGTGTATAAGTCGCTTCGTGTATTGAATGTGATGTTGCTGCTGCTGCTACGGTGGACTGCCGTTGTTGCTGCTGCTGTTTCTGCTGCTGCTACTTCTACGGTGGACTGTTGTTGTTGCTGCTGCTGCTGTTGCTGCTGCGGCTACTGCTACGGTGGACTGCCGCTGTTGTTGTTGTTGTTGTTGCTGCTGCTGCTGCTGCTGCTGTTGTTGCTACTTTATCTCGTCGTTGTTATTTCTCAGTCTCCGCCTGGCAGCACGATCACCATTCATATCATCACCATCGAGACAGCGTACTGGGTACACACTAGTAACGGCGTCGCCGCACCCCAGTACGGCTGCCCGGACTGGATCGAAGTCAGATACGACGACATCGGAAGAGGCGGACCAAAGTAAAACGATGCGCTAGTGCCTCTAGGCAGATATATATATATATATATATATATAAATTGGTCTGATGCTGTTGTAGCTGTTGCTGTTGCTGTAGCCCGACTAGGCCGTGCGACAGATTTTCTATACATTTGTCGACGGATTGTCTTCTAACCCTAACAAGTAGAGCTACTGTTTCTGTTGCTACGGCTTTAGCTGTTGCTGCTGCTGCTACGACTTGGCTGTTGCTGTTGTTACTGCTTTGGCTGTTGTTGTTGCTGCTGCTGCTGCTGCTACGGCTGTTGCTGCTGTTGCTGCGGTTGCTGCTGCTGCTACGGCTTTGGCTGTTGTTGCTACTGCTTTGGCTATCACTATCGCTGTTGCTGCTGCTACGGCTTTGGCAGTTGCTGTTGCTGCGGCTTTGGCTGTTGCTGCTGCTACGGCTTTGGCTGCTGCTGCTGCTTTGGCTGTTGCTGTTGCTGCTACTGCTTTGGCTGTTGCTGCTGCTTTGGCTGTTGCTGCTGCTTTGGCTGTTGCTGTTGCTGCTGCTGCTACTGCTGCTTTAGTTGTTGCATTTTGACAGCAATAGCTCGGCTTTGTGTGCATGTTTTGTACACTTTTCCAGGTTCTGCACCAACAACGAATATGGATACCCAACTTTTGAATCGACGGAAAACAAAGTGCTCATCGTTGCTCAGACCTGGTTTTCGCCATACGACTTGCACTTCAGGATAGACTACGAAGGTATAGAATGTGCTAGATGCAAAGTGGATCACGGCATTATTATTACTATTATTATTATTATTATTATTATTATTGGATTCCGTTGGCATATTTGCCGGTGTGTTTACACTGCAGCACGCTAAACGTTTGTGGTGTTACTGACAAAATGCTTTTGTTATTGTCTACAGTGAAGTGCAATGCATTGGCGTGTAATGACAGTTGTTGACACTTGTTGGTGCTTTTGTTATTGTTTGCAGTGCACTGTGGGGGCAGCTGCACGTGTCTCGAGTGGGGGTCATGGAGCCCGTGTCATGCCACAGCTCCCGGATTCTGCGGGTGTCGCCGTGAGCACAGACATTGCATGAGCCACGCGGGATCGTGCAGGTTAGTACACTGATGACGGCACGCACGCACACACACACACAGACACACGCACATAGATACAGATACAGACACACGCACATAGATACAGATACAGACACACGCACATAGATACAGATACAGGCGCAC
>NW_014578415.1:70074-88345 GCF_000485595.1 Priapulus caudatus
CAGGCGCATGCACATAGATACAGACACAGGCGCACGCACCTAGATACAGACACAGGCGCATGCACATAGATACAGACACAGGCGCATGCACATAGATACAGACACAGGCGCATGCACATAGATACAGACACAGGCGCATGCACATAGATACAGACACACGCGCATGCACATAGATACAGACACACGCGCATGCACATAGATACAGACACACGCGCATGCACATAGATACAGACACACGCGCATGCACACACACGCACATAGATACAGACACACGCACATGCACATAGATACAGACACAGCGCATGCACATAGATACAGACACACGCGCATGCACATAGATACAGACACACGCGCATGCACATAGATACAGACACACGCGCATGCACATAGATACAGACACACGCGCATGCACATAGATACAGACACACGCGCATGCAGATCATACATGCACGCGCATGCAGATCATACATGCACGCGCATGCAGATCATACATGCACGATCATACATACACACACATACAGATCATACATGCACAGAGATACAGATACTCGCACACATACAGATACTGCCAGTGCCCGTACACGCGTTTCTGACACGGGACCCAGATGGATGGGTCAATTGTCGCACTCCAATGTTTTTCCTGTTTCAGCGACGCCGAGCTGATAGAGGAGAGGACTTGCGGACAGATAGTAGTCGCTTGCGACGGACACACGTGCTGCGACAACTACGTGATAATGCACTCCTGCTACGACGTTTTCGTTGGCCACAACACACCGCAGTGCGTGCACTTTTAATCGATCGTTAGTTGTTGAATTGTTTTTTCCCCTTGCGCGGGGATCTGTTTCTAAAACGAACTTTTGTTTTGTTTACGTTTACGTTGCTTTCCATTGTTGGAATGAGTTTGGTTTGGTTGTTGGTTGTGTTCCATGTAGGAAATAAAATCATAAACTGCATATGTGACCGTTGTTGAATTACTTGATTGTTTCACGCCACACCGCGCTACGCTTATTCGACCGCGTTCTATAATGATGTATATACCAGATATTGCTAACATGAAATCTGACCCTTAAACTAACCCTAATCCACAGCCTCTGCCATCTCAGACACATGACATCATCATCCAATATGTCCATCGTGAATACATCATCAAAGTTTATTATAAACATTTCGACACTGGCTATGACAAGATAAATGCTATAGGCGCTGAGTTGAACATCATTGCGGGTTTC
Source organism: Priapulus caudatus (assembly GCF_000485595.1). Classification (NCBI taxonomy): domain Eukaryota; kingdom Metazoa; phylum Priapulida; class Priapulimorpha; order Priapulimorphida; family Priapulidae; genus Priapulus; species Priapulus caudatus. The sequence continues at coordinate 71,304 of NW_014578415.1, forward strand.
GCCACTGCCGACCTACGGCAGCCGCCACTGCCGACCTACGGCAGCTACTCCCAAGCTCGATTCGCAGAGAATCCGGCAAGGTGGTCCTCTAGACGCTTGTGTTCCGGCATCTTTCTCTTCTGCGTGTGCTTGGCTTCTACTATAGACTCCCGACGCTTATTCCTTAAAATGACTTGCTCTTCATCCTGTGCGCAAGAGAGACGAGTACATTGTTTCGATTAAAACTAATTCTTATTCAAACTAAACGTCGCGTCAGACGGATGATAGGCGTGGCGGTCACATCAGTACCACCCATCATTCTCTCATGCACACACCACGATTTATACAAGTTCGGAGGATAATTCTAGATACGTACCTCGCTAATGTGGGGTGCTAGCGTTAATATCTTCATATTCTCGATTTCGTCTAGAAGTCTCTTTACAGCTCTATTCCGCATCCCTTCCGTAATAGGTCTGAACTTTCGATGTTTCCTGAAACAAGAAAACGAGGTCCTTGCATTGCAAACAGGCGGCAGGCGGTTTTACATGTCATTATAATGTACTGTTGTTACTATAGTGTACACACGGCACCATGAACATGCCGCATGTGACATGCCTCGTGACTGCTACATGTATTGTCACGTTACGGTTACGTAACAGAATTACTATTACTAATACTATTATTAGAATTTCATAATACAAATAATACTAATAGTAATACTAATAGTATATTCTAATAATAGTAATTAGTATTAGTAAATACACTAACTAACTAAATAACTAATAGTAATACACTATTAGTATTATAATACAGTAATAGATACGATAGGCCTACCCTCCCCATATTCGTCCCGGGGCGACTCCGCCACGAAGTTTCAGCAAAATTGAAGTTAGTTGCATTTGCGATAGGAAGTCGAACTTTGCACACAGCGATACTTGTGTAACCTTTACTGGCCTACACCATGTCAGTGACAACAGGTAAGTGTCAAAAACAAATGTTCTATGAGTTAATGTGCACCGACTTTCGACCTCTCGCCGACTGATGGCAGCGCCCTCTCGTTTGAGCTGGTATATTTTTTACTTCCATTCTTTACTATCTAATTTATATGATTAAAAAAATTAAATTAAAAATTTATATAACTAGAAAAATACTTAATATAATAGACTTGTTAGAATGTAACAATTATCTTCCTTATTCTTATTTAATACCGATTTACGCGCGTCGAAACATTCGTGTTGCGAATAAAAGCTTAGTGACAGTATAAAAGATGGCAGCCTGCAGGAAAGCTCTCACTCTGTGTAGACTATCATCTAGAATAGGTATATTTTGACGCAGCTAAGCCACTGTGACCGCTATATTGATTCCCACCTCATCCACTTCATTCAAGAATTAATACGAATATATTTTTATAGCATGCAATCATAGCAAGCTATTATTAGTGAACACTAGGCCTACAACTTCCACAACTTCAACTTGTCCTGACTCCTGTGTCAAAGTCACATATATATGGGGCATCATCATGATCATCATCCATGCACGATGCAGGAGTATTCTCGTAGAGCAATGTCACAGCAAGAATACGATAAGCTGCAATTTACACGGTGACGTTATAATAGTCGTTGTCGCGTACCGCCTTCGTTGTTTTTTCTTCTTAGAATCGGCGCGATTCTTTCACCGATGGCAACGGCCGACGTTTCAGCAGCTGTACAAGTTGAGAAAGATGGCGGGACCTGAAGCAGAAAAACCACGATCGGCACAGACCAACTGGTAAGCTCGCAGTATATGTTAACACAGCGGTGGCGTTCGAGGAAGTCTAATAGTAGGGCTCATAGGGTCTATGTCCCCCAGGGTACTGCCGGAACGTACCCTGGGTACGGTCCGGTATACCGGAACCACAGGCACTTGGACCGTTTCAATAATAAAATGATGGTTAATAAATACAACTTGTCAGTAGCCTACTCTTACGTTACCAGCAATAGTCTTATGTTTGATTTGACCTAAATAACTTCACTTCAAAACCCCCACCACGTTAAAATACACCGATTGGCAAACATGGCCGCCACGCGCCATTGTGTCATGCACAGATACACAGTAGATAGCGAGAAGGTAAGAAAGCCTTCACAGAAAATCCAGAACGCGCTCCACTGTTTTGTCGCAGCACTAGAGGAGAAATGACACGTCGCAAACGCCATTGATATTGCCATTGTGTGTAGATCTGAATGGGTCCACCTTGTTGCGCAATCATAGCGGTCTTTTTTTGCAACATTGGTCACCACAGACGTTTACCAGAATTATATGCATAAATGCCTGCTCGAATTGTGCCGCAGATTTCCCATTGAAGCCGATCTGTAAACGCGCGGACAACATGCCGGAATCCTAACGTGCTCTATTATATCATTTGACTCAATCGACTGATAGTTGCCCGCTGTGATCCGTCACGGTTGGAGTCGTTGGCGTCGAGGACTCGTTTTGAGAGTTGGGGCAGTGCGAATGCAACCTACCCTCCGCAGAGTGCAAATGCGCCGCCATTGCTCATTGTAACTTGCGCCGATGTACAAATCGGCTTCATGCGCAGATTTCGGCAAATTTGAGCGGATTATTATCATATAATTCTGGGTAAAGTCTGTGGTACCATGTGTTGCAAGACGTATATTTCGAAACAAGTGACATTTCAAGCTACACACAGATGGCATATTCATGGCGTTGGACGTGTATTTCTCCTGCTAGTGCTGCGACAAAAGTGGAGCGTTCTGGAATTTCTGTGAAAAAGGCTTTAGCTTTACCTTCTGCTATCTACTGTGTATCTGTGCATGCACCAATGGCGTGCGGGCTACTTGTGTTGCATCGGGTGTACTTTAACGGGTTGAAAGTGAAGTTATTAGCGTCAAATCGAAACTTAAGAACTATTGCTGGTACTGTAAGTAGTAGGCTTTACTGACAAGTTGTATTTATTAACCATTCCATTTTATTATTGAACAGGTCCAAGTGCCCTGGTACCGGAACGATACCCTGGTCACTATTAGATTAGGGTTTTATGGTTCGGTTAGGGAGATAGGGCGTAGCGACTCCGTAGACTTCTTGTTAAGTGGAGTAGACGAGGTACGGTTCGGCATATTAGATAGTACCAGGGTACGTTCTGGTATACCGGACCGTACCCAGGGTACGTTCCGGCAGTACCCTGGGGGACATAGACCCTCTCAGCAGTAGTAGGTTGGCAGAACTGTTATTGCATATATAGTCACATGTTGTTCTAGATTTTCTTTACAATTTCGTTTCCGACATGTTTCAATCGTCATATTCATCTGTCGTTCAATGACGTGTTCCAACGTTCGCTAATCGGCTAGATGTTCTGGGGTTCAGTGACATGTTCCGACGTTTGCTGCTCAGCAACATGTTCCAATGTTCAGCGACATGTTCCGACGTTGACCGACACGTTCCGATGTTCGCAGGAACCGCGACGGTGAACTGTACGCGTTCGGCGAACGTCTCGGGGAGTTGTTAGGCGCGCGCACGCTAGATCGCGCATTCACGCATGAGAGCTACGTGGCGCGCGAGGAGGAGGAGAGGAGACGCCTCGGCATTGCAAGGGAGGAGGAGGAGGGAGGCAAGTTGGACGTAGATCACAATGGGGCGTTGATCGAGCGGGGTGAGTGTACAGTTGTACTAAAGTAAAAAACCAAGTTGTAGTAAAGTAAGTAAGTAATTAAGTAAGTAAAGTAAAGTAAGTGAGTAAGTAAGTAAGTAAGTAAAGTAAAGTAAGTAAGTGAGTAAGTAAGTAAGTAAGTAAAGTAAAGTAAGTAAGTGAGTAAGTAAGTAAGTAAGTAAGTAAAGTAAAGTAAGTAAGTGAGTAAGTAAGTAAGTGAGTAAGTAAGTAAGTAAAGTAAAGTAAAGTAAGTAAGTGAGTAAGTGAGTAAGGTGCTGTACTGCCGTAGTAGGTCAGGAGAGTGGCGGAATGTAGGTTCGTATTCCACAGGAATGCACATCTCTGTGTATAGAATCAGACATTACTATCGGAGTATGATTATATCCAGCGGGGATGTTGTAGGAAGTTTCTGTACGTAGACAGATATTCCTGCCATGGCACCAGTGTTCGAAATTCATGTCGGCCCGTCGGCCCGCCGCCGACAGTTTCGATGCCGGGCCTACAGCTTCTTGATAAAACAGGCCCGCTGATCCAACAGCTATTTGATCACCGAAAATTCGAAACACTGAGAGACTGTTATCTGTAGAAATCTGTTCATGCATATTAACTTCCAGGGGTATTTATTTGAAAACTAATCCGTGATAAACCGTGACATACATGTAAAGAATGCGTTTGCCCACTGCATATTCGCGCAGCCTGATTGTAAATGAAAGAGCGATAGCCTGGAACCCTGTTCCAAGCTGCACACCACAGTGTAGTAAACTAAAGGACAAGTTGTCAGTCGAGTGCGGAATTAGCTGCGAGTAACATGAAATCGTTTCTCATTGGTGGGTGACCGTGGGTCTGGTCTGAGCAAGTGTCTCAGGTTTCGACCAATCGACAGGACTGTAAGATCGACACATGGTTAGACTGGTGTACGTATCACGGCTCCACTCGCAATGTTATGAGACGCTACTACGTTGCTACCGATGTGTACCAGACTACCAGTCTGTCTCTCTGCTGTCAAAGTTGAGAGTCGTAGTTACCAAGGAGCTACATATAACAACGATGTGGCGTTTCCTTAATTGTGAGCCCCCGGCAAAGAAGCATTTAAACTGTCATCCGACGAGAGGAAGGAAAAACAGAGGGATTATGATTATGGACAATGATAATGGCTATTAAACACAAGGAAGAACATGATATGCTGTTTTATTACTGTAATTTGCTCCAAAATTGGCGGGCCTACAGCTTTGCTGGCGGGCCTGCAGCTTTTAGGAGCTATAGGCCCTGCAGGCCTACAGCTTTTTCTGCTCAGTGGCAAACACTGCATGGCACAATAATACTCTGCAGGGAGTATACACACACATATATAGGCCAATGTGTGATAATACTCTGCGTGGATGCAGGTCCGTGTATTTTGTCGGATATTTCTGCTAGAGTGTGATAACACTGTGCAGGGACGTACGTCTCTCTACACACAGACAGCTACCCCTCCCAGAGTACGATAGCACTCCGCAGGGACACAAAGTATTTGCACATAGAGCCAGGAAAGAAAGCATTCCCAAACTAGAATAACGCTTCGTAGGGGCACGAGTCTCTCTATATGGAGTCGGCTACTTCTTCCAGCGCACGCTAAGGCCACCCTTAAAAAATTGTTAGTTTCCTCTTTACCTACTCGCCTCTCAGGGTACCGAGTAGGTAGGTAGGAGAAAAATCTTTTTTATTTAGTTTTGACAAGATGTGTATGTATATTGTATTATTGTATATTCTATTTTGTGTATATGTTTTTGCGAAACAAAATAATTTTTGTTTTGTTTTAAAGGCGAGTAGAGGCGTTTTGGCGAGTCGGTCGGTAAAGGGGAAACAAGCAATAAAAATATAAAAAAATTATATATTTTATCTTAGGCCTAATACCCTGCGCAGCCGCACGCACACCTAACCCGTGATTTCCTTGTCTCGCTGTGCAGGCACAGCGATCGTTAGCACCTACACGAAGGCTTACCTGCGACACCAGCTCCCGAATCTTCCCGAGGAAGGAATATGGTGAGTACACTACTAGCACCTGTGAATTTCCACGCGAAACCTATACCCACTGTAGTGGCGTGCATGCAAGCCTGTAAATACATCGTCGTATCTCTTTATTGGATTTGCATTCCGGTTGAGGATTATTTTCGATGACCAGAACAGTGAACAGAATTTGTTATTTTGGCGAGAACAGTGGACAGGATTTGTCCTTTTACAACCAGAAGAGTGAACAGAATTTACTATTTTGGCCAGAACAGTGGACAGAATTTATTAGAGACATGCTTTAGGTATAACAGTGAAACATTATATTGACACATATATTAGTTTATATTGACTACTGAGGGGCACGGCCGGGTACTTACTACTCGGTGGAATAATTTAATATCATGTCCTTGCTCATCATTATGACGCGTGTGTGTGTGTGTGTGCGTGTGTGCGTGTGTGCGTGCGTGCGTGCGTGCGTGTGTATTTGTGAATTTTAATGCTACAGTGCCATCCATGATTACCTCACATCGGACAACATGCTGGAATACATCGGTAGCAATTTGGGAATGAAAGACCTCATACTATCTGAGGTAAGATCACAGCTTCCTAACTGTTTTCGAATGTCGCTCGTATGCGATACGTACTGTGAAAACAAAACGCCATTGGCTCGCTTCCGCAATTCGTTAGCGAAACGTGGTCACTATCATACTCATTTACTCACATGCTCGCTGACTCACTCACCTACTCACTCACTCACTTGCAGTCACTCACTCACCATGCACCCACCCACATAATTACCAACTCATCTACTCTTCATTACTCAGTACTTCACTCTCATCGCCGTTTTGCGGCCCGATAATTCTACGTACGTTCGGTATTTAAAGAAGAGTGTTTAAAGAGGTTAAGAAAGAAAGAAGTACGAGTGTTTCAGAGTGTTTTAAGAAGATTGTGTTCGTGCGGGTCTGACTCCGGTGTGTTCCTTCGTTGTTCATTGCAGGATTTTCCCGTGAGAACACACACCGTCGGACAGACGTTCAGGGCTGTAGTTGGAGCACTAGCGAACGACCAGGTGTGACCGCAGCATCCCACGACACTATCTAATTAATTAATAATTCACTAATGTAATAAGTTTTTTCTATGATAATTGATAATTTTTAAGCTTGTGGTAATTTAATAATGATAATTTAATCATTTTTAATTAATTAGGAATGAGTCGTAAATTAATTAATCGACTAAAAATGAAATAGTAATAATAAATAAGTAATGACAATTTTATCAAATATCTAACTTATCTATCTAAAATTTATTATCTATCTATAATGAATTATAATTAATTAAGACTCCAAAACCGATGGTTTCAGGGGGAGGAGCGGGCGCAGCTGTTCGTTCAGGACTTTGTCCTCACGCAGCTGGTCAATCAGGACGTCAGTGAGATGTGGACGCTGGTCAACCCGATGGGAGTTCTCACGATGATCCTACAGCAGAGAGGAATGGTGCTGCCCGAGCCAAGGTGCATCCTCGTGTTGCCGATGACGACAGCGGGCAGATGCGTCGTCGAAATTTCGCCGCAAAAAAATTCGTCTGCGATGCGTTAAGTTGTTTGTGTTGTGGCTGCGACTGGTTGTCGTGGAATACCTTTCTGACAGCGAATTAAGAACTAAGCCTGAAAATAACAATAGTAGTAGCAACAGCAGCATCAGTCGATATCAATGTTTAACGAACTTTAAATGAAGGACACCGATAACGATACCGGCTGGTGTGATGCCACGCGTGACGACCACGTAGTAATTAAGGACTGTCAATTAATAATTTAAATAATTAAAATAAATTAAAATAATTAAAATTCATTTAATTAATTAACTTCCTGATTGTTTCTCTAGGATACTGCGATCGACTGGTTCATCAACGGTCGTCGCCTGCTACGTCGTGGGCATCTATAGCAACAAGCAGCTGATAGGCCAAGGTAGGCACAATGCTGTTACACGCACTCACTTATAGACTCGCATTCACACTCACAGACTCGCACTCACACTCACAGACTCGCACTCACACTCACTCACAGACTCGCACTCACACTCACAGACTCGCACTCACACTCACAGACTCACACTCACACTCACTCACACACTCACACTCACACTCACAGACTCGCGCTCACACTCACAGACTCGCACTCACGCTCACAGACTCACACTCACTCTCACAGACTCACGCTCACGCTCACAGACTCGCACTCACTCTCACAAACTCGCGCTCACACTCACAGACTCGCACTCACACTCACAGACTCGCGCTCACACTCACAGACTCGCGCTCACACTCACAGACTCGCACTCACACTCACAGACTCGCACTCACACTCACACTCACAGACTCGCACTCACACTCACAGACTCGCACTCACGCTCACAGACTCACACTCACACTCACACTCACAGACTCGCACTCACGCTCACAGACTCGCACTCACACTCACAGACTCACAGACTTGCGCTCACGCTCACAGACTCCCGCTCACACTCACAGACTCGCACTCACTCTCACAGACTCGCACTGACACTCACAGACTCGCACTCACACTCACACACTCACACTCACAGACTCGCGCTCACACTCACAGACTCGCACTCACACTCACAGACTCGCACTCACACTCACAGACTCGCGGTCACTCTCACAGACTCACAGACTCCCGCTCACACTCACAGACTCACACTTACACTCACAGGCTCACACTCACGCTCACACTCACACTCACACTCACGCTCACACTCACAGACTCGCGCGTTAGGATAACGATTCCGAGGATCCATCCGATTCAGGTCATCCTCGTATTTCGTTTCGGTGTTAGCAGTCAGATTTCAAGTAGGCGTTAAGATCCACAACACTGATATTAGTTTTAACAAGTTAACGAGTGGGGAAACTCATAGATTTATTTGTTTCATTTTATAATACGCAAACACTAATGCTTGCATGTTTAGTCTCAATTGTTAATTATAAGTATTACCTTATATAAGTATAATACTACGTATAATAGTAAGTATATAAGTATAATTAGATAGAAGTATAAGCATTACATGCAGGGTATTAGCCAGGAATGAGTATTGTGGGAGTGCAGAAAAAATATTTGGGAGTGCAATTTTACAAATGTACACGGCTTTAGATCAATATTTTAGGCCGTGCTACACAGTTTTGGCCGTGCAGTTTCAAAACTGACCGTGCAAATCACGGCTGCACGGCTCCCTGGCTAATACGTTGATTACATGTATGTTCATTGTGTCACATTTTTTATTACTGCATTGTTCAGTGAGGGGCTTTAACAATATGTTTCTCACTTCGCTCTGTTTGCCTTCGTAACGCCGCGCATTGTTTCTCTCGCTCGTTCAGCGCCGGGAGAGACGGAGATCACCGCCGAAGAGATGGCGGCCCGCGACGCCCTGGCGGGGATTTTCGGAATCCGGAACGCGGCGGCGACGCTAAAGCTTGGCACTGCGGGGCGCCACCTGACGATCGACCCCGCCGCGAGAAACCCGTCGCTGGATTCGCTGTGCGGGCGCCCCCTGGGGGGAGATTCGGCAACCGTTTCCATGGCAGCGACCTGAAGGGGGCGCTGGGTGTCGTTTTGCGTCGATCGGTCACGCGGCTGTTCGGTGGGTGTCGTGGTCGTAGCGCGGCTTAAATGCAGAGAGCCGGTAAATTCGTTCTAGTGTGCAGGATTACATGCAGGGTATTAGCCAGGGATGAGTATTGTGGGAGCGCAGAAAAAATATTTGGGAGTGCAATTTTTTTGTACGTGCGTCTTTAGATCAATATTTTAGGCCGTGCTACACATTTAATTTGTGGCCGTGCAGTTTCAAAACTGACCGTGCAATTCACGGCTGCACGGCTCGCTGGCTAATACGTTGGGTGAGGTGGCTAACGCTTTACTCTGTGGCCCGTCTACGGAAACAAAATTCGTCTTGACATGAACTTTTTCTCGTAGAATGGATCTTTAAACATTGCATTTGTGAAACTCGATGTAACCAAATGATGTAACTTTTCGATGTTTCTGTCAACGAGAGTAGAGGATTGAGCATAAGGTCATATATATATATTATATATTATATAATAAGTCACAGTCTAGTTTGGAGGTCTGGTCTACGAAAAAATATCTCTGAAATTTTTGTTGACTAATTTATGATGATATGGTATCACATAATCACGTAAAAGAGAGAGACAAAACGTCGCCTACTTGCCGGTTAGTCATGCGAAGTTACGTCGGAAGTATTCGCGAATGGTGACGACTGTCTTACGTCACATTCTAAAATGAGTTTTTTTGTAACACATGTTAAACACCGATGTGGTGATTGTATCAGGAGTGTATCAAAAGGAGTAAGGCACGCTAAAACCGGCAAATTCAACATTTAGTAGCCTTAGTCTACCTATGATTTATTGTGTTTACCTCGATAAAACTTGAGCTCAAGTCTTGCCTTAATCATTAAACTTTATCCGTGTCTAATCGTTGGTCTCACAAAAATGACAAATCGGGGATATCGGTCCAAACGTACAATGTGGTTTAAGAAGTTATATCGTGAAATCAACAACCTGTGAACCGAAACATAAGGGCAATGCTTTTGAAAGCCCTCTATCGCTTAGCAATGCAACATAGCAAAGAACTAGAGAGGTTTGCTAGGATTTCGGAAAGTTAAACACGCCTTGTTGTTATTATAGGCCATGTCGAATGACAGTAATTACATGTTATGAACAATATGTGTTAAGAACATAAAATGGATAAAAATACTAAAACATGTGAAATTTTTTATTTCTAATGTAAATAGTATCAATAACACCAGTCGTGTTTAACTTTCCGAAATCCCTAGCAAACCTCGCTAGTTTTTGCTATGTTTGCATTGCTAAGCGATAGAGGGCTTTCAAAGCATTGCCCTTATGTTTCGGTTCACGGTTGTTGATTTCACGATATAACTTTCTAAACCTCATTGTACGTTGGACCGATATCTCCCGATTTGTCATTTTTGTGAGACGAACGATTAGACACGGATAAAGTTTAATGATTAAGGCAAGACTTGAGCTCAAGTTTATCGAGGTAAACACAATAAATCATAGGTAGACTAAGCGCTAAAATGTTGAATTTTGCCGGTTTTAGCGTGCCTTACTCCTTTGATACACTCCTGATGTATCACATGTAAATGTGCACGTGCGATTCTGGTTAATGTAATCAGGAGTGGATAATAGAGATCTCTGATGTAAATGTTTGTCGCAGTGAGGTAGAGATAGGTGTTCGTAGCGTAATCTCTCTCCAGTCTAAGACACGGAGGGCGATATCGATGTACATAGGAAAATAAAATCGAGAGGCGTCGCTTTTTTTAAAATACAAAACGGTCTGTGTTTATTATCCGTATATATAAACGTATCGAACCCTAACAAGAAAAAACTCAACGGAACGGCATGCGATTGCGCGCACCGCCGCCATTGTCGCAATGCGCGACCAATCGCGTGCGAGTGGCGCGGGCGTACAAGAGCAGACGACGCGGTCGTGACGACGACACGACATCCCCCGAAAAATGCGAAATTTGCGAGGATAAATACGTAAATTAAAGGCGGAAGAGGGTGCGAGCGATGCGCGCACGCACGCCCGCCAGGTGGCGCCGCGAGCGCGCGTCGCGAAAAGCGACGGCAGAGCTACCACGACAATTGGGAGATCCAATCACAGGTGAAATTGTCGCGTGTTTCATCGAGAATCGGTGTTTGTGTTGAACCCCCCCCCCCCCCCCCGAGACACACCCACCCTCCCCCTGAGACCACCCACCCTCCCCCGCCCGTCGCTAACGAGTCGTAAACTACAATACGATAAAAGTTAGTACGGAGACGTTTAAACTGCGAGGCACGAAGGCGGGTCGGCTGGCCAATCAAGACGAAACAATGTTGAACACAATTATCACACGACACGGCTAAACTAATGCCACGCATACTAAACATCGTACCGTGTATATAGTATATTATATAGATAGATACATATGTGTGTATATATATATATATATAAATAGCAATAATATTCATGATTATATCTGTACTATGTGTATATATGATATATCGGCATATATATATGTACATATATATATATATATATACATACGCGCTGCAAGTATCTGAGGTAACCACGGTATGTAAATTAAATAGAACTACGCTCTAGAAAATTACCGACACGAACAAACGCGACGCTCTCCCACAATATTTACACGTGCCGAAGCCGGACACACTATTGCACAGGTTCATGCGCCTTCCTCTCTCTCTTCCTCTCTCACTCTCTTTCTTACTCGCGTGCTCTCTCTCTCTCACTCTCGCTCTCTCTCGTCCTCTCTCGCTCACTCACTCTCTCTTTCTCTCTCTCGCTCTCTCTCCCCCTCCCGATCTGTATTTCTCTCCATCTCTCTCCCCCCTCTCTCTCTCTCTCTCCCCTCTCTTTCTCTGACTTTACCTCCACGCCAATTTCCACCCCTACTAACTACACAAGATAACTCGCTGCCTTCCACACAAACGCCGCGACACACAAGACTCCGAACTGACGCATTTCTCTCTCTTGACGACGACCTATGTCGATCGAGAACTCTACCCACGCGACCTACTTACCTCACCCGCAAACTACTCGCTACTAAATTACACTGCCACTGTACAATCCCCCCTCGCTAGGCTGAAGCTTGCAACATCGACGAAGATTGTCTTCGAAATTTACAGTAGCATGCGGTAGTCCTTGCTTATTCATGTCATAATAACGCGAAACCGACCGAGAGACCATCTAAACGAAATTGCACGGAACGAAACGCCGGTCTCTTTGCTCTGCCAAGCTGTCACTAGATGGCGTTGTGCGTCGGAAAGACTATTCTAAAACGACACGATTTACGACAACTCGAAACCTTTCTCAATTCTACGCAGGTCTTCAGTCTAACCTGTACAAAACTAACACTGTACACCTGCTAGATATCATTCAGTACTACCTGTATAAGTTAGGCTCAGCACTACAGCCTACCTGGACACAGGTAAGGATTCATTAGTAGTTTACAGGTAAGCACTCATTATTATCTATACAGGTACGCATTCATTAATACATGTACAGGTAAACACTCGTTAACACCCGTACAGGTACACTCGTTAACACTCGTACAGGTAAACACTCGTTAACACCCGTACAGGTAAACACTCATTAACACCCGTACAGGTAAATGCTTGTTAACACCCGTACAGGTAAATGCTTGTTAATACCCGTACAGGTAAACGCTCGTTAACACAAGTACAGGTAAACGCTCGTTAACACCCGTACAGGTAAACACTCGTTAACACCTGTACAGGTGAACACTCACTCCCATCTCACCAACTTTTCCAGGTGAGCGCTCATTATCACCTGTACAGGGAAGGTCTCACACCTGCTGCTGCTGCTGCTGCTGCTGCTCCTACTGCTGCTCTTCTGCTGCTGCTGCTGCTGCTGCTGCTGCTACTGTTGCTGCTGCTGCTGCTGCTGCTGCTACTGTGTTGCTGCTGCTGCTGCTGCTGCTGCTGCTGCTGCTGCTGCTGCTGCTGCTGCTGCTGCTGCTGCTGCAGCTGCTCCTCATGAACTATGAGTTTGTCGTCGGTAAGCACGAGCGCGAGTCCGCACGTCGCCGCGAAACGCTGGCACGCGCGCGTCGTCACCAGGGGGCAGTCTCGCAGGTCGACCCGCCTCAGCGCCTCAAAGCGTCTCAGGAACTCGAACGCGCGATTCGAGACGCGCGTGCACGACGCCAGCTCGAGCGTCTCGAGCGAGCGCCTCGCCGGCGTCTCGGCGAGTCGACACAGCGACTCGGCGTCGACGCGCGCGCAGTACGAGACGTCGAGGCGCCGGAGGCGAGGCATCTCCGCCGCGAGCGCCGCGACTCCGGCCGAGCCGACGTCGCAGCCCGTGAGACGCAGCGTGGCGACGCCTCGGAGGCGCGTGTGCGTCTCGGGGAACCCGGGCCGCGAGTCGGCGGGCCGCGCGACGAGCTCGAGCGCGCGCGCGTCCGTCACGCCCTCGCACCACTGCAGCTCGAGCGAGTCGAGCGGCGGACACGTGTACGAGCAGAGCGCGCTGACCGCCGCCCAGCTGCAGCCGTTCAGCGAGAGCGCGCGCAGCTGCGGCAGCCGCGCCGTCATCCACGCGAGCTGGCGACGCCCGACGTTCGTCCAGCTGAGGCCGAGCGCGGCCGGCTGCCGCCGCACGACGCCCGCCAGGTGGCGCCGGTCGAGCCAGCGGTCGCGGAGATCGACGTGCCGCCAGAGGGCGCCGTCGGCGCACCAGCGGCTCCACGCGCGGCAGACGCGCGCGCAGCGAGTGAGGTCGCCGTGGGGGAGCCACGCGAACACGCGCAGCCAGATCTCGCACGAGAGCGCCCCCTGCTGGGACGCGACGGCGACGGCAGCGGCGGCGGCGACGGGTGGCGCAGGACGCACGACAACGAACGGCCGCTTCAGTCCGATCTCGCAGTTTGCGTACTTGCCGCGGTCGAGCGTAGAGCGCGGCTTGCGAGGGCTGCGTCGGACCGGTGCCGCCGCCGCCGCGCCGCCAGGGGGCGCCTCCGAGTCCGTCGGTTCTTCCTTCGCCGGCAGGCCGATCTTCTCCACCTGGTGGCGAGAATGAACGGTGTGAGCGCAACCGCGTTAAACGAAGTAATTCGCGTAAAACTTCTTCTAATTAATTCTAACGAGGAAAGGCAAGTTGCGCTTCATTCGAGATATGCTAGACCGAGACTCCACATCCGTCCATCCGCTCGCTCGCTCGCTCGCTCGGAAACCTCACCTTGACCGCGCAGCGCGGCAGCGGTGACGCGCCCCGCTCCGCCGGCGCCCCCTGCTGGTGCCGCCGCATCTTCGGCGAGGTTCCTTGCGGGGGGGCACTGCCGGGGCGCGGCGAGCGGGGCGCGCGGGGCGAGCGGGAGGCTGCGGCGGCGGAGGATGAGGAGAAGCCGGCTTCTGATCTGGCGGGGCTTCCTGCCTTCCTCCTGCTGCATCTCGCATCGTCGCCGCTGCCTCCGTACCGATCTGCAAGGGAGACGACGTACGTGCGTTAATATCGAGACGTCGCTGAACGACGGGAACAGGAATCCGCGCGGGAAAGGGGACGGCTGCTTCACCGTGGGACTACCGATACAAGATGACTGAATAATTTCATCGGATCTCTATAGTTCACATGCTAATAAAGTTAATCTCAGTTAGATCCAAATTAATATATATATATGTGTGTGTGTATATACATACACACACACACACACATGCACGCATGCGCACGCACACACGTACGCGCACGTACCTAGTTGCTTCTGGCTCAGCCGGGGACTTGATCTGAGAGACGCTGCCTTGCTCCTCTCTCCCGGCTGCTCCAGCCTTCCTCCTCCTCCTCCTCCTCCTCCTCCATCTCCTCCTGCGACCTCAGCCTCCTCCCTCGCACCTCCTCCCGCCACCGCCGCCGCATCTAGACCGGCGCCGCCGTCCCCCGCGCGCCGCTCCCCGGGCTCCAGCTCCCACCTCGTCGCCCGCTCCCCAGGCTCCGGCTCCCATCTCGTCGCCCGCTCCCCGGGCTCGAGACCGCGCCGTCTCGCCGCCGCCTCGCCGCCTCGAGGGGGACGCTCGCCCGGCTCGAGACGCGGCGAGACCGATCCTCCCGGGGGGTCGATCGCCGTCCAGAAGCCGGCGGACGGGGGGTCGAGCGAGACGCGCCGCCTCGCCGCCTCGATAGACAGGATCGCGCGCTCACGCGCGTCGACAGCGAGGCGGTGCCGCGGGTCGACCCCGACCCACCGACCCTCCGCCTCGGCGTCCGCGGGGTCGAGTTTCGCGACAGCGGCGTGTCTCGCGCGATCCCGCGCTTCGAGACGCGCCCGCTCCTTGGGGTCGATCTCGGATAGATTCTCGCGGAAGACCTTCACCTCCAGGGTCTAGGAACGAACGACGGGGAACAGGTCGTTAGGGTCGTTAACAACATTTAACGAGGATTGACAGAATTAACGACGGATAAACTAATTACGAATTACTAATTTGTATCAATAATTTAAAAAAATCAAACAAATTCTTAAATTGCAATGATCTAATAATCTAATTAACTATATGATGATACTATTATGCTAATATCAATATATTAAATAATGAACTAATATAGAAAATAAATCAAATACATGTAATTAATATATAAAAGAATGAAGAGGACATAAGTAACACATAAACAAAACAAAATTAAAATAATCAAGAAATCAAACACTACTACATCAATATTAACATAACACTAACACTATTGTTAGCATAAATAATTAAGATTAACGACTTAATTAATCTTAATTAAGCACAAACAGCGACGTTTAGAACGGGTTCTATCGGCTCTCCCCGCGCGCACGCTCTCTCTCTCTCTTACCTTCTCAGTGAGAAGCCTGCTCTCCATCGCCTGCCCATCACATGCTGCCGGCATCAGACTCCCTCCAGAGTTAACGATCTCCAGTTTCACCTGCCGACACGAAAGATAACAACACGCGTAACACACGTATACGTATGTATGAAATAACACAAGTGTACTATAATACTACTAATATATATATTCCATCGGTGTATTCGATATGTGTGCTATAAAACTTCTATATATTCCATTGGTGTATTCGATGTATGCTATAAAACTTGTATATATTCTGCCGACCGAAAGACAACACACGTATTCATGTGTACATGTATGAAATAACACACGTAAAACACGTATTCATGTGTACATGTATACGCTCATTCCCCAATCTCAGTCCTCCCCCGCCTTCACCATCCCACCCTCGTTCCGCTTCCTCCCCAACCCCCTCCTCCCCCTCCATCCCGCATAACGCCGCCTGCATCTTGAATCCTCATGCACCATCCTACGATCCTCCCATCCTCAGCCTCATCCTCCTCATCTTTTATCCTCCTCATCCTCATCCTCCCCATCCTCTTGGCCCATCCTTATCACCATCCTCATCCTCATCCGCAGCAGCAGCAGCATTCGACCAGGACGGGAGGCCCCCCTTGGGGAAAAGATAAGCCCGCGCTACCAGGCAGCGCTCACTCAGCTCCTCATCCTCATCTCATCCCTCTCGCTCATCTCATCCCTGCATCCTCCTCCTCACCTCATGCTGCATCCTCCATCCTCATCCCTCCGTGTCTCAATGCCGCAGCAAGCAAGCAGCATCGCAATCGACGGGGGAGGCTGGGGAGAGAGCCCGCCTACAGGCACCTCACTCGCTCCTCATACCTCATCCTCATCCCGCAGCAGCAGGTCAAGCAGCATCGACAAAGCCGACGGGGAAGCTGGGAGAAGCCCGCCTACAGGGCACCTCACTCGCTCGCTCACCTCAATCCTCGTTCTCATGCCCTCAATCCGCAGGCAGCAGCACAAGCATCGGACAGCGACGGGGCAGAC
>NW_014578415.1:94666-98335 GCF_000485595.1 Priapulus caudatus
GAGGGGGAGGATGAGGGTGGGAATGAGGAATCGACGTTTATCGTCAAACGGGTGTAATTTAGAGGATCTTAATTTGCTCGTTTGCGAGATGGTATTTTAGGTTTCGCACGCACACACACACACACGCACATGCATGCACTAACATGTACCTGCCACGTTTTCCTTCCCATCTTCCTCCCGACTTGTGAGGTGCGACGGCATTGGCTGCGGTGACTGCACCGCCCGCGGCGACGCCGCCGCACTGCGACACGTGGCGCCACCTGCTGCAGCATCGCCGCCTGTGCAGATCAATGGCATATTATAACAACATCCAGCCCGTGACAGAAGCATCAGAGGGTCCGTTAAAAATACTATGAGCACTTGCTGCCAGAGAAAAAAGCGTGCATCAAAATTAACTCATCGATGATAACTTTGGTTCATTAGAAGTTTCTTGGCAGTAAGTATATGCTGTTGAGTGTTGACGTTGAGAGCAGGCAGCAAACTGACTCCCTGTTGGCAGCAAAACTGCTACTTGATCAAAATAAAAACAAACAAAAATCGGTTCCGGCCAAGGTTCTCGGGACCGACATCCGAGACTGACGAGGCAAGCACCAATCACAATCAGCGACCACACGACCAGCCTCGAGAGCATCTCGAGCCGCCAGGGGGCGCCGCACTCACCTGCAGAGTGCGGGGATCGCGGTGTGTGAGGTCGGGGATTGGGCGAACGTGCCGTGTTGTTCCCCTCCTGGTCCGCGAGCCGTCCGTTCTCCTGCGCGCGCGAAAGAGACGAGAAAACAACAGAGCGTCCGTTAAAACAAGGGGGAGACGAATCCGAGTTGGGTCGCTACACAGGGAGAGTTGTACTAGCGGAACGTGTTTCGCGAGTTGTCCCTGAACTTGACCTAGCTCTAACCCTAATCCCAACGCCAACCCCTCACGCTAACCTAGTCCTCCTAATCCAACCTTAATCTCCTCACCAACGGAGTTGTCCCTGAACCTAATCCTAACCTATGATTGTTGGGGGAGGGGAGGAGGTTGGTGAGGCGGTCAGGAATGTTGTTAGGGAGGAGGTTAGAGGAGCTGTTAGAGACGGGGAGAAGGTTAAGCCAAACAAAAAAATAGGTGTGTTTCCTATTGCATCGAAAACAAAAGTAGGGTAGGTAGGTAGGGATTTTAATACAATTCTACAGGTGTTTGCTAATTCGACATCTTACAGGTTATAAATAGGATTCCTCGTTTGTATTCAAAAATCTCAAGTTTTGTCTGTCAGATTTCAAATTAAAAAACCTTTTTTTTTCTTTTTTGGGGAAAAAAGTTTAGGGTCAGCCCTAATAATCTAGGGACGGTCGGTCGACCGGAAACACACCTATTTTTTTGTTTGGCCTTAGCTCGGGGGTTTCTCTCACCTGTAGCTGCTTGCTCTCGCTGCTGTCTGGCTGGCGTAGGTACGTGCGGCCGTACAGGCAGTGCACATATCGCTCCAGCACGTACCAGCCCATCTCGTTGTAGAAGGGGTAGCGGAACTTACCCGGCACCTGCAACGATAGAGATAGAGTGTGTGTGAGAGAGAGAGAGAGAGATAGATAGATAGAGAGGGAGAGAGAGAGATAGATAGAGAGGGAGAGAGAGAGATAGATAGAGAGTGAGAGAGAGGGTGGTGACCCCAGACTGGCTAGTAACCCTGGTACCAGCTCTAGTGTAAACATCAACACGGCTGTAGTCACGTTTCGACTGCCCACTGATATGATAGCAGCGTATATAATAATAATATATATATATACAGCGTATACGTACATGCACACATACGCACGCACGCACGTACGCATGCACGCACAGACACACACAGGCATGCACGCACGCACGCACGCACGCACGCACAAACACACACACATATATTATTATATGTTTCTTCCTTAGCATTTCTTAGCTATCATCATGTGACATTGTCATTCATGTCACTCCATCATTCAACCCTCGCCCAATCAACCACACTCGCCCCATCACACTAACAACAGCACTAACGATGTCACTAATGGTGTCACTAACGATGTCACTAATGGTGTCACTAACGATGGCACTAACGATGCCACTAATAGTGTCACTAACGATGCCACTAATGCTGTCACTAACAATGGCACTAACGATGCCACTAATGGTGTCACTAACAATGGCACTAACGATGCCACTAATGGTGTCACTAAGGACGACGGCAGCGGCAATTACCGGAGTAGCCGTCCGGCGAGACGAGGCCGGTTGCGGTGGCGCCACCCGGTGAGTAGAGTAGTCCATCGATGCCGCGCGTTGCCGCTAGTTCCTTAATGCCCTTCATCTGACGAGGCTGCATGAACAACGAACGACGATAAAATACTCGTTAAAATACACGTCTTCCCCGCCGCCGTTTTTGTTTAATTATTAGATATCGTTATTTTATTTTTATTTTATTTTTTTAATATTGCGATTTTTCATCTATCTAAGATATCTATCTGAGTCGCACCCCCTGATTTTTTTTCTTGAAGTTGTGTAGAAAAAAGTGTGACTTATACATACACGTGTAAATACGGCGATTACCTTGGAGCTGCCACCCTTGCCTGCATGACAACACTCGGGGCATTCCCAGCTGTTGGGTAGAACATCACTGATGATGCCAGCCTCCGAATCCATCTGTAACGAGCCGCAAATAGGAGCCTTAACGAGGCTAGACAGTTAATGAGGCTGGAGCGTTAATGGGGCTGGAGCGTTAACGAGGCTGGAGGTTTAATGAGGCTAGAGCGATAACGAGCCTGAAGCATTTAGGAGGCTGGAGCAATAACGAGGTTGGAGCGTTAACGATCCTGGAGTTCTAACAAGGCTGGAACACTAACAAACTGGAAACGTAAGCGTTAACAGATAAGGAACGGGTTAGGATGCCGGATACAGGTTACATTAGGGTGGTCACTGAAACAGTGCAGAGCGCTTTGTGTAGTGATGGGGCGGACGGACGGACGGACGTACCTTCAGGCATGACGGGTGGACGGACGGACGTACAGACGTACCTTCAGGTATGATGAGAGGACGGNTCCTCCCCACTCCTCCTCCTCCTCCACTCCTCCTCCTCCCCATCCTCCACCCTATCCTCCTCTCACCTTCGTCGCGTCCTCTATGTCCGCGACCCGCAGCTGCGCCGGAATGTTGAAGCTGTGCAGAAAGTTGCCGCCGAAGACGAGCGAATCCTTCGGCGTGTAAACGGCATGGATCCAGGCTGCAAGCATGACAGCAACACACAGGTTTAACGCACGCACGCATGTATGCATGCAACGCACGCACGCACGCACGCACGCACGCACGCACGCACGCACGCACGCGCACGCATGTATGCACACACGCGCACGCATGTATGCACGCATGCGCACGCATGTATGCATACAGACGTAGACATACAGACATGCACACACGCACGCACGCACGCACGCACGCACGCACGCACGCACGCACGTACCTGTGGGGATCATGAGATTGTTTTCTCCCTCCCTCCCTCTCTCACACACATCCACCCTCCCTCCCTCTCCCTCACACACATCCTCCCTCCCTCCCTCTCTCTAACACATCCTCCCTCCCTTCCCTCTCTCTCACACACATCCTCCCTCCCTCCCTCTCTCTCACACACATCCTCCCTCCCTCCCTCTCTCTCACACACATCCTCCCTCCCTC
>NW_014578415.1:99280-100601 GCF_000485595.1 Priapulus caudatus
CGTTCCAGAGCTATGGTCCTTCTTATTATTCCCAAGCAAAATTACCGTCATTTTTTCAGCAAATGTCCAAGAAATTGGCAGACGTGCAACAGCATGGATCTTCAAAAGTTATTGTTAATATCTTTAGTTTCGAACTTCATACTGCGGACTCCCTCATTTTGCCGCAGACTCCCTCGTTTTGAGGGCAGGGAGTCAGTTGGACTTCCTTGTTCACAAGTTAATTTCTACCCCTGCCGGTATACAGTATCTCTCACATTGGCGGGCCTTACGCTGTAGTCTGACAGAGAATGACGATGGAAGTTTGAGAACTGACAGCGATTGACAGTCTCACGGAGCAGATATCAGAAACAAAATTAGTTTTAACATTAGTCTTAACGTTATCTTTTTCTTGTAGACCGTTAACAGAAACAGAATTATTCTCAACATGTCTTTAATGTTAACTTTTTGCTTGTAGACCGTTAACAGAAACAAAACTACTTTTAATATTAGTCTTAACATTAACTTTTGCTTGTAGACCGGTAACAGAAACAAAATTATTCTTATCGTAACTCTTAAAACATCAACTTTTTCTTATAGACCTGACCTCTATACACTGCGTATGAGAAACTCGTTACTGTACTATGTTTCTGACGACAGTCCACGAAGAAATGCAATATTTAGACTAATTTTGTAAACCGTTGTCTGAAACAAAATTTGTCTAAATATTACATTTCTTTTGTAAACCGTTGTCAGAAACAAAATTAGTTTAAATATTACATTTCTTTTGTAAACCTTTGTCAGAAACAAAAGAAATGTAATATTTAGACAAATTTTGTTTCAGACAACGGTTTACGAAGAAATGTAGTATTTAGACTAATCTTGTTTCTGACAACGGTTTAAGAGACAAAGTTACTGTCAACAGGTCAAGACTAATGTTAGGACTAATTTTGTTTCTGACAACAAGCTCCTGGTGGTGTACCGCCCCGCCCCGCCCCGCCCCGCCCCGTACAGCACTCACTTCTGAACTTTCGGGTATTTCATCTTGGAGATCTCGTTCGTCGATTCCGTCTGGCATTCCTTGAGGTGACGCGGCCACGCGTTGTCGACCCAGTCAATCTGACGCACCTGTGGACATTCGTTACGTGACAATGACGGCGACATCCGGGTTCGAATCGTGGGGGGGGAAATCACCTACCATGGTCGGGCGACCGTTAGATATGTTCGAGCTTCGTGCGAAATAACTCCCCCTACCTCCACCCTCGCCCCGCCCCCACCCTACCACCCCCCCCCGACCCCCCCGCCATCGCTCCCTCGCCGGCGCCACCTACCACGGTCGGCGACT
>NW_014578415.1:102144-105992 GCF_000485595.1 Priapulus caudatus
TGTGTCTCCCCTGTCAATGCATCCGACGCGGGGAAAACAGCGTGATCGCATACGTCACGACAGCCTCCCTGCATTAAGCCACGTCTCTTTCTCTCTCTCTAGGACATTTCTGACACGCGAACTCATGAATAGAGAGAGAGAGAGAGGAAGAGAGAGAGGGAGAGAGTAGAGGGGAGAGAGAGAGAGAGGGGGAAGGGAGATAAAGAAGGAGAAAGAGACATGCACTTGCCCTCGTCACCAAGTGGCGGTCTTTTAAACTAATGATTCAAACGCCCGATTTAAATCGTCGTTCCAAATCATTGATCCAATCGACGAATGGATTGGTCAGGTTCTACTCCTAGTAGTGATCCATTGAGTTTATTAAACCACTTTTTAACAAGCCGTATGCTGACGTTTACCCTACACTGTCCTACGATCATACCTCATCCCTAACCCTGATCTCTCTGGTAGGACGATGGGCTCCTTGAATCCATTCTTCTGAATATATTCAACTGTGAATTCTGCGGGTAGAGAGAATGTCTTGATTAAAGTCAATATCCTATATCGTTTACTGCTATGTTACTGACACCGACTTATGCACAGCTCACACACGCACGCAGACACACGCACGCGGACATGCACGCGCGGACACACTCACGCACGGACACACGCACGCGCGGACACACGCACGCGCAGACACGCGCACACACGCACGCGCAGACACGCGCACACACGCACGTGCAGACACACGCACGCACGGACACACGCACGTGCGGACACGCGCACGCGCGGACACGCGCACGCGCGGACACGCGCACGCGCGGACACCCGCACGCGGGGACACGCGCACGCGGGACACGCGCACGCGAGGACACGCGCACGCGGACACGCGCACGCGCGGACGCACGCACGCGCGGACACACGCACGCGTTGACACATTCACAAACACGCACACACACACGCAGGGGTAGAATTTAACGTTTGAAACCACTCGCAATTTTTTTGCGAGTGGGTCAAATTTCAACTCGCAAAATCCGAAACACTCGCATTTTTAATATAATTATCTTTGTAGTGTATAATATGCTAACACTTCAATAAAAAATGTTATCTTTTTAGGTACTTTATAAATGTTATATAATGTTGAGACGACTTTATTAAACCAGGCTACAAAGCGTGAAGATAGAATACTCTCGGTAGCGGCCGATCGCGCAAGGTTTATAATCCTTACTCAGTTTGTAGACAGTACGTGTTTATAATTTTGCAGAAATTAGTTGGTCTAGTTCTGTTATGACTTATGTTGACAACTTGTCACTTTTAAAATGCCTGGATATGTGATGTTGGATTTTGATAGTCATCACAACAGATTATGTCACTCGCACAAAAATGCAAGTGCTTATAATTTCTACTTGCAATTTCGGAAATCCACTCGCATTTTGCGAGTGTGAGAGCGTTAATTTCGAACCCTGACACGTACAAACACAAACATGCATGCGCGCACGCACCCACACGCATAAACACTTGCACCCATACATTCACACGTGCCAGCACCTACGCACACATGTAAGCATGCATGCACGCACAAACAAACAAAACCTTATACTAACGCGAATACTCGACACTTACCATCCCCTTTTAGGTAACGTAACAGCTCAGAATTGTAGTTATTGCTAGTTAACTTTTCCTCCAGATTCCACGTCCTCTTGCCCTCTATCTCATCCTCGTCGACACCGCTTAACCACTCGTCTGTATAGTGTTTCCTCTCCTTCGTTCGCTGGTTATCCAAAAACAAAATTAAAATGATAATACGATCAATACCAGTAAAGCGCTTGGCAGTAATAGATTCCATCTATTGAATTATTCATGAATCTTACTAGCTAGGGTTTACTTTAGACTGCAGCAAAGCAGAAAGGCGAGAACGTTTATTTGTCAGTCGTGGAATCAGACGATTTTAATTATATTGGAACTTAATAGTTTTTTTTATTATTTAAGAAAGCTCATATATCA
Source organism: Priapulus caudatus (assembly GCF_000485595.1). Lineage (NCBI taxonomy): Eukaryota > Metazoa > Priapulida > Priapulimorpha > Priapulimorphida > Priapulidae > Priapulus > Priapulus caudatus. Next base: position 104,128 of record NW_014578415.1, read on the forward strand.
GTTTTGATTAACCGGGGACATGGTAATTGCACAGTTTTTACTTGGAAAACTGGGAATAAACCCTCATCACCATTCCGCCCTCAATCTGAACTGATCCCGCAAAAATTGATATCGCATTCACAGTTAAACCTCGATTATCCGAACGAGACGGGAGGGGAGTATTTTGTTCGGATAACTGATTGTTCGGATAACTGCATGATCTGATCGTATTGCCGTTAAATATTCACGGGACCTCGAGATATTGTTCGGATAATCCGAAATTCGGATAATTGATGTTCGGATAACCGAGGATTGACTGTAGTTGTAAAGACCACAGATCTACATCATATGTTCAAACAGAGCAGGTACCACTTATACATACAAAACGTAAACACGAATTTTAATTACAGTGGCTATATGCCCGGCAGCCGGCATATATCTGACGGCTGCCGGGCACGGTCTTCGATTTCCTAAATGCCCGGTAGTTTTTAATTTTCAGCATTATCTCAAGAAAACAAGGGTTAGGGTTAGGGTTAGGGATAGGGTTAGGAACTGCCGGGCATTTAGGAAATCAAAGACCGTGCCCGGCTGCCGGGCATATAGCCACAGCGTTTTAATTAGTTTTAGTAATTTTAATGCTACTTTACAAAACATTCACGTGAAATTACTACTTCGTATGCAAACGCAAACCATCTCACACGCGAAACGGAAACACATTCAGTGATTCACCGACCCCGTCATGGTCAGGGTCTAAAGTTGGACTTTCTCTACTAAGTACGGCGATCCGCAGTGTTGATCTGTCTATTTGATCAATGTTATCTCTTTCCGTATTCGATATATAGTCACTTAGACGTTGAAAGCTTATATTTATGAGGTTATGAGGTAAAGTCAGATCGCCTGCCGAGGTATGCGCATATGTCATGAGTAAGTATTGATTGATGCAACATGCGAAATTGCACGTACACACACACCGGGGCAGGCGCCCGGCGTTGCTGAGTACTTGCCAGTATCGTTAAACGCAAACACGACAGACTCACCAATTTTCTTCGATCGTCTGCCGATTCGTACATCTTCGAGACTACGATGCAGATTTTACCATTTGCACTGCAGGTCACATTAAGTTGGAAATTCTCAAAATTTCTCGGAACAAAGCACAACAAGATTTGGATTTGCAACAACAGTTGCGTACTTCTGACGTGACGTCACGTGCACGCCAATAACGATGACGAAAGCACAGGCGACTGAAGCGAGACGCGACCATAGAAATGGCAACACTAACTGCCCAGTGTTGCGATTTCTATGGACGCGACGACGGTCGCGGGAAAATCTGCGTTAGACCAAAGAGCTAGCCTATATTATTATTATTAAATCTTTATTGCATGAATCCAGATACAAATACATGTACTGACGACAGTTTTTTTATGGAGAAAAAATCTGATAAAAGCAATAGTGTTGAGTAGTTAAAATGATAAAATTTCTGACGAATACATGTAGTACAATTATACAAATAAAGCTATACGACATGAAGAAAAAATATATACAACAAAAAACTTCAGCATATTCTGTACCAGTAAAGTGATTAAGACAACATGAAGAAAAAATAGATACCGAAAAAAAGAAAAAGAAAAAAAACAATTTCAGCAGTCTGTACAAGTATAGTGATTAAGGTACACTTTAACATCATTTTGGCACTCATGCGTACACCATTATATACATATTACACAAACATACGCACACATACACACACTTATATTTATATAAATATGGACACACTGATAAACGCAATAGTGTTGAGCAGTTAAAGTGATAGATTTTCTGAGTGATACAGTACAAAACAGTGCATAGGGCCTACAACATGAAGAAAAAATAGAAACCAGAAAAAAACT
>NW_014578416.1:0-1633 GCF_000485595.1 Priapulus caudatus
AGTGAGCGCGCGAGGGAGTGAAGTGACGCACGCGGTGTCGTCCCCACAGCAGGACGTGTTACTAACTCCAGGGGGCACTGACGTCGGAGTGAGCGTGCGAGGGAGTGAAGTGATGCACGCGGTGTCGTCCCCACAGCAGGACGTGTTACTAACTCCAGGGGGCACTGACGTCGGAGTGAGCGCGCGAGGGAGTGAAGTGACGCACGCGGTGTCGTCCCCACAGCAGGACGTGTTACTGACAACTCCAGGGGGCACCGACCGCAGAGTGAGCGCNTGTCGCTTCTTCGCGACGACATCTCTATTCGCGGCCAAATGTTTAAGGGGCGATTAGCCTTTTATCTGACCGATTTCTATCTGTCTTTCAGTCTCGAGCTCGTTGTCGAACCGTGGATAGAAGATCTGTGGCCGGCTCTCTACCAATCACTAGGACTCCCCTACGACGGGGAACCCGCGGTGTCGTCCCCACAGCAGGGCGTCGTACTGACAACTCCAGGGGGCACTGACGTCGGAGTGAGCGCGCGAGGGAGTGAAGTGACGCACGCGGTGTCGTCCCCACAGCAGGACGTCGTACTGACAACTCCAGGGGGCACTGACGTCGGAGTGAGTGCGCGAGGGAGCGAAGTGACGCACGCGGTGTTGTCCCCACATCAGGACGTGTTACTGACAACTCCAGGGGGCACCGACCGCAGAGTGAGCGCGCGGGGGAGCGAAATCACGCATGCGTCGGACGACGCTCCTCGGTCCGGTTCCGGCCCCGATCCGAGATCCGTCGTCGTAGAAACATCGAGCGGCGTCGTCGCGAGTGCAGTTGCTATGGCGACGAGTACGATGCTGCGCGCCGGCTCGCCTCGTCGGACCGCCACCGACAACTATCACACGGCGAGCGAATCATCAGTCGAACGGTCGCCGGCCGGAAGTGACTTACCGGCCGGCAGTGACGTACCGGCCGGCAGTGACGTACCAGCTAACAAAAAATCGGAAACAAACGACAACACGTCGGCTCGCGTTGATACGTCGACAGACGGAAGGTTCGAATCGGTTGACGTGGAATCGCCGATCGGGACGAAGCCAGAAGATGCTAGAGAGGCTTCATCACCGAACAGTACGGGCGTGCTTGAAGAGGGAAGCCATCCTGTCTGGCATGCATGGGCTGCAGAGCTGAGGCAGCCTAACCCGCAACTCGCAAATGCCAAGCTGAAAATACCAGCACTGCCCGTATCGTGGCTGGAGGTGCAATTCGACTCACGAGAGGTAAATGTTGCATCGTTTCATGTGGAAAGTCCATCAATTTTAGACGAGTGCTATAGAAAATCTCATAATTTCAAATTAAAGGTTATAATATCAGCAATGCGCATGCATAGTTGCTAAGTGTAATCATCTTTGTTCGCAGGATCAGGATAGAGGCACAGATCTGTCTAATGGCGGAGGAATTGAGGCTCGAATAGTTGGTGGGAAACAACTAAGTCGACATGATGCTGTGAAAACAGCGTATGAGGTCACGTTGGACATATCTGTACGTGGATTTTCTCACTCCTGCTTAACAGGCTCGTGTAGAACAAGGAGCTAAATATAACAAGGAGAGGAAGCGCCACCATATCTGGCCCGAATTTGGGTTCGGCAGAGACCCTAGAAC
>NW_014578416.1:2019-3742 GCF_000485595.1 Priapulus caudatus
GAATGACGTCTGTTATTGATTGCCATAGTGATGACCCCCACCTGTGCCCACCTCACGCTGGATGTAGTAATCTCTGTAGTACTGACGTAATGAGTCGGCGCTACCATGGCGCTACACAGCGGCGACCGGAAGCAACGTACTGGCCACAAAACGAGAGAGGGTCGCAGCCAACCGGGATCTCGAGTCGGTTTTCGGCAAAAATACCACATTTTTACCACTCATTATCTCAGCGTAGGAGCATCGTAGGGACAAGCGGTTTGTTTTATATTAGTAAGGTAGGACTGCTGATCAATACTACCGCCAAGAATCGTCAAAACAAAATGGGCAAAGTTTCTTAATTCGACTAATACTGCAACATGGTTTCAGCAGTCACCGCTGTCTCCTTAATACGCTCTTGCTAAAATTTATATTAATTAGTAGCATAGTTTTATTAAAAAACAAAAGAAACAGACGATTCGCAATTCCATAGCAGTTGTTTACTAAGTTGTTAACTTGAGTATCGTGAGTATTGCATGTATTCAATTAACGTGGGTACGTGCATCTGCTACTGGAAATGATCCAGGTTTACTCAAGTGCATCATGTAAACGGCTACAGCAACACGCACGCGCACGCACGCACGGACACATTTTTTATCATGACCATGACAGGCATATCATCCTATCTAATTATTCTTGATTTATCATATTTAGTGATGTACTGATAATTAGTGATGATTTGTATATATTTACATTCTTCCAGGATCTCAATTGGGAGTATGAACCTGGTGATGCCTTTCAGATGTCCTGCCCTAATCCTGAGAAGGAAGTTAATGCTCTCATACAAAGGTAATATCAATTATATCACCCTCTGCTGTACTTGTTCCTAGAAGTTTTGATCTGTCTGTTTATTTCCCCTCTTTTTTTCATTCTGTCTCTCTCTCTCTCTCTCTCTATTTCTCTGTTTTTCTCCTTTTCTCTCCGTCTCTCCTTCCCTCCCTCTCTCTCCCTCCTTCTCTCCCTCTCTTGGTCCCCCCTCTCTCAATTTATGCTGTGTATCAGCATATTGTTCACATTTAATTATGTTAAACATGCGCTGTAACAAATTGAAGTTTCATTCACAGTTTATTATTCACCTACATGAAGGTGATGTTGAGTTAAAAGTGAATTAGACAATAATATGAATCATAGGTTTGTTTTAAAGATTTCAAGGCGCCTAAAAGAAACAGTATTGTGCACTGAAATGGAGATTTCTCTAGTCAAAACTTTCTAAATGAATAAATAAACGAATAAAATAAATATATTGAGTAAATACAAATGAATACATCGGTCACGTTGGTTTTCCGCGTAACAGGCTGGGACTTGAAAGCATAGCCGACGCGTCGTTCACGCTGGCGGTCAGGGCGGGCGTGCGTAAACCCCGAGCAGCCGTTCCCGCCCACCTCACACGTCGCACACTCGCCGGTGTGCTCCTGCACGACCTAGACGTACGCGCGCTGCCGTCAAAGGTCAGTGATGGTTTCTCTGAGATTTCGGGTGAAAGGTGCGTAGGTCGCTTAGTTTGTGCAAAAGCAATATGATGTCTGTTGTGGGGAAGGGTTACCGGCAGGGTTTTATCGAGTTCCGGCGACTTTGTGATGTGTAGATCTGGTTGACTAGCCCGATTTTGTCAAGTTTCCGCGACTTTTTGGTGTGTAGATCGGTTTTTTATCAAGTTGCCACACCCCTGTAATGTGTAGATCGGTTT
>NW_014578416.1:4334-11361 GCF_000485595.1 Priapulus caudatus
TTTTGCATTCGTGTTAAATCGAATACTTCGTATGCAGATGTATGTTTTTTTTTGGAAATGGGTGGCGGGGAACATTTTTGATCGGTTTACTTTGGTTTATTTTGCATTCGTGTTAAATCGAATACTTCGTATGCAGATGTATGTTTTTTTTTGGAAATGGGTGGCGGGGAACATTTTTGATCGGTTTACTTTGGTTTATTTTGCATTCGTGTTAAATTTTTGATAAATTTTGGCGCGTAACTCTCACTGTCACATATCTACACTGCGAGGTAAAAACCTGGTAAACAGTCGATATGAGTGAGCAGGTGGGGGCAAGTGGCTGCATCGGTGATTCATGCTGTGCATGTGGATTGACTATTTCAGAGCAGTTGCCAAGACTGGCAGCAAGGTTTTACTCTGTTACAAGGTAATGCTCCATCTCTCTTCAGTCTAGTCTGCTTGTAATATATACTGCAGACTTTCCCTTTGCTGTGGTATTAAATTAATAGCATAGAATCAACTACTGAGTTCGGTTCGGCCTTTGCTTATATGTAAAAATAACGATATAATGTGACAGTATAATACAATTGGTATATGTGATTTGGCTTTCTGGTCACAGCTAATAGATGCAAAATCACATATAATATATACAATACGATGCAATATGATACAATATATAATACAGTATGTGATTTGGCTTTCAGTCCAGTTAATAGATACAAAATCACATGTGATATATACAATATATATGTGATGATACAATACCATACAATATATAATAAATAATATGTTATTTGTCTTCCTGGGTTTCAGCTCACCTCTGAAGGATCCCAGCAGGGTACGTTTTGTCTACAACGTGTCGGAGTACGAGGGGTTTGACGGCATCGGGAGACGAGGCGTCTGCACCGGGTGGATCACCGGGCAGCTGCTGCGGGCGGCGGGATCACGCGACACGACCGACGTGACGCGGAGATTAGCGTCCCTGACCCTCAACGATAGCGTCACGGTAAGCATGGCGCGTGAAGGAGATCGCTTTATTTATGCTGCGACAATTTCGAAATTCAGTGATGGAAAATTTGCTCGTAAAACGGTGGATTTTAGCAATGATATAACGTACAAGGTGAATGCAGTGAAGTGCTTGCTGTCCATTTGGACCTCAAAATGATGGATGTTAAGATTTTCTTCTTAGAAACATATTCAAAAATATAGTTGATTGTTTGCGTAGTATTAAAGGGACAGTAGCCTCTAGGATTTTACTGCATACAACTGTACTTACTGTATAACAAATCGTCTATACCCACACGTATTTGTTACCAGATACCTAATTTAATTGTTAAAATTAATTACACATTAACGCTACGAAATTTGAACGGCGCCATGACACCCGCGACCGTGTGCCACCCCGAAAAGGTTGCGTATTTGACCATTTATTTTGCACGTTACAGACTGAGGGCTAATCACAAAAGTGCAATTATATTTATACCTAAATGATATTTAACCGAACGATATTCATTTTAGGGCAAATTTATCCCTATTATAACTGAAACTATATGTCGTTTATAAGATATTACAATCCTTTTGCTTTTAAATGAATAAATAAGAAACACCCTCGGTCTGTAGCCCTTGGCTGGAAAGTAGTTTTGCGCAACTTATCAGATTTTGCGCTTTGAGTGGCGCCACCGTCGTTGTAATCAAACTGTAGTCGTTAGTTTTAAAACATTAAAAAAAAATATTTATAATGGTGATTGAACCATGAAACTTTTTATGTAGTGTAATTATAACCTAAATTAGCTGAAAATAACCCTAGAACCTAGAGTAAACTCTCCCTTTAATTATGTTTGTATGATATGGGAAGCACCATAAATTTTTTTCATTTTTTTATTTACTCTTGATTGTGTGTGTTAGTATTGTTTTGCTGTGGCTTTTATTTTTATTTATATTTCCTCATTTGCAGGTTCCTGTCATGCTGAGGCAAAGCCAGCATTTTCGCCTCCCGCGAGATCCGTGTGTGCCAATTATCATGATTGGGCCAGGGACTGGTGTCGCCCCCTTTATCGGTTTTCTACAACACTTGTAAGTGCGAGCAGGATGTGTTTTAATTCACATAATTTTGTTCTATTTGCCATTACTGTGATCATATTTTATTCGGTTATGTTTTCTGCCAATTTGTATAAATGATATGATCTTTTGTTTTTCGCAACATTAGAGATGCGCTACGTACTAGCAAGCCGGATAGGGCGACGCCCGACTCCTGGCTGTTCTACGGATGTCGCCACAGTGACAGGGATCATCTGTACAGGTATGACGCCAATCTGCATCGATTCCTGCTAACGGAAACAATCTGTGTGCGTGCGTGCGTGCGTGCGTGCGTGCGTGCGTGTGTGTTTATTAAACCGAACACTGTAAATTGTAGACCTCCGTTTCATCGTTCCGAGTCCCGACGTCAAATTGAAGGCGCTGTGCGTGAATTTAATGCCAATATCGATAACAATGAGCTACGAAACAAAGACTTCTGCTGTAAGTGTAAGTGTAAGTGCGCTCATTCAAGCACATACAACATAGAGAGGGTACTAGACCTCTACCTATATATATATATGTATATATATATATGTATATATGCACGCACGCACGCACGCATATATACGTATGTACATATATACCAATGGTTAATAATGACAAATATTGTCATTATTAACCCCTGATATATACAGGTGTATGTAGCATACGTATAGTATGATATATATATAGGTATTATTACTATATATATATATATATACATACACTGTATATACCTGTGTTTCCAGGGAGGAGATGGAACGATTTCTCGACAGAGGCACCCTCACCAATCTGTCGGTCTCCTTCTCCCGCGACCCACCGGAGGGAGCCACGCGCCATGCCAAGTACGTGCAGGACAACATCCGAGCGTCCGCGCGCGAGCTCGTGCGCTGGATCGTCGAGCGCCGCGCCGCTGTCTACGTCTGCGGCGACGCGACAAACATGGCCGCCGGCGTGATGGCGGCGCTGACGGAGGCGTACGCGGGGTCGTGCGAGGTCGCGGAGGACGAGGCGCGCGCGTACGTGCGGCGCATGCAGGACGAAGGACGCTACCTGCAGGACGTCTGGACGTGACGCGATACGCGAGGATATTATTATTATTATTATTGTTTATTATTATAAATAATAATAATTAATCATTAGTTATTATTATTATTAATAGTAATAATTAATAATTAATCCCCGGCGAGGAGGGTGATCACTTCGCTTCTTTCTCATCTACACAAAACACTCTGAGATGGGGGGAAGGAAGGGAGTGATGCGGGGGAGAAACGAGAGGCCCTCCGATGGGAGAAAGGCTGAAGAAAGGTGCGTCGTGCACGTGAGGCGTAGCATTGCACGAGTGCGTGCGTAGACTTGAGAAAAAGCTGCTTTACATGACGCAGAACTGCCGCTGCTACCGCCTCGTGGGTTTATCAGTCGATGGCAGCACTGAACTACATACTGATGGCGTAGGGCAGAGATGCCAACCACTACGATTTATCCGTATTTTATACGAATTTCTATTCCTTTTGCACCACTACGACCAGTTTGTATCAAACTATGAGTTTCACTGTGATCGAAAAAAAAATTTTGTCAATTATTCTCATTTTTTGTCAATTTATTGTCATTTTGACCCTCAGAATGCAGGAAATTGCATCTCAGAATCAAACAAATTTCCGGGGGGCATGCCGGACTGCCCTAGCAAACTCGGGTCACTACGTGACCCTCGAACTACTAATTTGATGGCCAGAAACTACAGATTGCTTCAAATATGTGTTGGCATCTCTGCATAGAGGCATGGTGTGAAATCTGGCGTTGGTGTAGCCGCGGCGTGGTCTGTGTGAGGAATCTACCACGTTCCTGCTTGAGTAAGCCTCAGGGATAACTTGAACTTTCATCCGTTGCCATGACTACGTCTGACACGGTCGCTATAAGGTCTCTGCGATATCTAAGCATCTGTGTGTGCGTGCGTGCGTGCGTGCGTGCGTGCGTGCGTGTGCGAAATAATGTCCATACGACTGGGTCCTAATGTTAAACTAATTTACTGTGAAATGTTTTAAAATAATATATGTTCAAGAGCGTATAAAGAAGAAAATATGCCTTCTACGCTCTTGATATGTTATAGTAAAAATATTGAGCGAGTGTGTGTGGTGTGGGTGTGCGTGTGCGTGTGCGTGTGCGTGTGCGTGTGCGTGTGCGACTGTGCGTGTGTGTGTGCGTGTGCGACTGTGCGTGTGTGTGTGCGTGTGCGTGGCTTAACATGTAAGATTCTGTGACGACGAGCGTCCATTATGGTTCATGTTACATTCAACCATCCGTGGTGTTCTCTCGCTTTCTAAGTTAACTTTAGATGAAAAATTTGCTTTAGGATAACGTGGATTAGGTTGTTTTGTTCTGTGTATTAGGTAGGCAAATTTGGTTTAGTTTTCTATTTTAAGAGTGATGTACATGGTTTCTGAATGTGAAATCTGGATATTATGTCACTGATTTGTATCTTGTGCCAGTAGTAATAAATAATGCTCAGAAGATGTAATAATTAACTAAGACAATAACTAGCGATCATATTTTAATTGTGAAAGAATCAATATGAAAGTCCAAACTCATAGCAACGTGGTGACACTGTCAAGGTGAATGACAACAGATGTGTAGTTCCCATATAAACACACTGTACATACTGTGGTTGAATACTCTGTGAATACAAGTCAGTTACCATTCACTTGCCATTACACAGCAGCCTTAGCCCAACACTCAGAAAAGCAATAAAACCAAGAACTATATATAATGCGCAGAGTTTTAATATTATATTAAAACTATGCACAGATTTAATCAATTGAATCACTGGGTGACTAATTCTAAGTTTCTTAGTATGGAATTGATCGTATATATTTTAAATAATTTGTTGGCAGACTTGGAAATAGTTGGCAAACTGTGAAAAAAGTCGCACAGGTGGGTTTCGTAAAATCTTTCTTTCCTCCGTAAAAAAAGGTGTTGTTACGTCTTAGTAACAGCACAGCATAGAAATTGGGTTTCCAGAACACTGCGAGTTGTACGGGTATTGCATTAGCGCATTCATGAATAATATTGCTTGCTTTCTACGCGTGTATTGATGATTCTGTCATCATTGAATAAATTATGTACCCGACAATATCTGAACACGAACCGAAGCAAAAATAACAAATCACTGGTGTGTAATATTGCTAACTATAGTACACTACATAGACATTTACAAGTGTCTCGTTTATTTGCACCTTTATACCTAGCTCTTCACCAAACGAAGCTCTTAAATAATATCCTCACATTCTAACTCTCATTAGACAAGCTAAACGGCTGAATCACATCACTAATAACGCTTCCTGCAGGCAGCTAACAAAAAGATATGGCAAATAGTTTCACACCTCCACTCAACCGACATTATATAACTTATACGTTTTGGTTCTATTTAAATACCTTTCTACTTATACAAGCGAGTTTTAAACGTCGTTAGATAAATAAAGATGTTACAGAAGATGGCGGGGAAGAAAAGTAGAGGTAACGGAGGGAGTAGAGAGAGATAGGAAACTCAAATCCCTGGAACTGACACCCATGACCACAAGGAGACAAGAGTCTTAGTGCTCTGTCTGTATGAGAAACGCCCAGTGGTTCTTTGTACATATCGATCGACCACATACCCACCACATATACCGTGACGATCTCATGGTCGGGACTATGGAAATAAACAGTAAACAAACTATGGATAGTAAGCTTTAACCTTTTACTTACGGTAATAAAGGTTTACTGTCTATTTCTATATAGTCGGCAAACACTGGTGTCGCTAGCTGGCATCGTGGAGGTCTATCTAGACACACAGATATGTTTTTAATATAGCTCCTTAGCTACCATTACTGTAATGGCAAGAGTGATGCAGTAGCTATAGTGATGTCATAACTACAGTGATGTCACAGCTATAGTAATGGCATAGCTATAGTAATGGCATAGCCATAGTAATGCCATAGCTATAGTAATGCCATAGCCATAGTAATGGCATAGCTATAGTAATGCCATAGCTATAGTAATGCCATAGCTATAGTAATGCCATAGCTATAGTAATGCCATAGCTATAGTAATGCCATAGCTATAGTAATGGCATAGCTATAGTAATGCCATAGCTATAGTAATGCCATAGCTCTAGTAATGCCATAGCTATAGTAATGGCCTAGCTATAGTAATGTCATAGCTATACAGGACATCACCCCCTGACGTAGCTCTAGTACTCATAGCCCTTGTTTGGCAGCCAGTTCCAAGGCCACAGGCCCCTGTGGCAACATAGGGCTATAGTACTAGAGCTACATCTGATGGTGGAAAATTCCACAACCAAAAAGTTCACAATCCGTATCATGTAGTGTAATGGTGTGCCTCACAACGTGGAACACGTGAAACACAAGAATTGGGCTGTACATATTGCCAAGTATGGTAGCCTTATTGCTTGCCCTTCATGTGCGGATTTGAATAACGACAGGTATAGAATTAAGTGCATTACGTCACGAATTTCTAGCACCATGCAAGAGTATATTTGTGCGTCTTATTTGTACAAAACTAAAATGTAATGGAAAATACAATTAGTGTTTCTGTTTACTTTTCATAGCTTATATACCTTCTTTATATGCCCCTAATTTGCCGGTGAAAAACCAGAGAGACGGCCAGTATACTGAACAGTACCTGGGAATAGTGTCTAGACAACAGAAATTACCAAAATCGTCTAGATTTTGCAGCAAATTTAACCAACGTAAAAACATTTTTATCCGGTGAGAGTGTTGAGGATATATTTAGTAATCGTTAGTCTCTTACTTTAATGTAAGACAAAATGGCAATTTTTTTTACAAATTTTACAAAATGGAATAATTCGTGACCGTAGTCCGCTTTAACAGCAGGAAAGACACCCCGACACTAAAGAAAAACACATTAGAAACTTGACCGCTTAAAACCTGCGTGTAAATATCAGCAGAGGGTATATATTATAATATATATATAATAT
>NW_014578416.1:11386-17227 GCF_000485595.1 Priapulus caudatus
GTATATCCTTCCCACATCTAATTAGTAATCGCCAGTAGCTAGTGATTCACACTATCGCCAACTGAACCCGACGTGACTCGGCCTGGACAGACAACGGCTCGCCTACACTTTTCGACATGGAGTAATGTATATCGATACGCTTCTGATATAAGTAACAAGCAATATGTGATAACAACGGCACAATAACAACACACCTAAAACTCCTCCCTCTAACTGTTAATCACCAATCCACACATTTATTAATGGAATGCTAGAACATTCACCCTACTCACTCAACGCAGCCGAACAAGGAATCGACGTATTCTTAGACAACATCGGGAATATTAACATGTATATATCCTTATAATAAGAATGACGTTTATAAACCACACTCGTAATTCTAGTACACCGGTCCTGTAAGACCGTAAAACCTATTCATACATGCTTTATGTGATTACTATCATACATATGCTAATTATAGGCGATCATCTATTGGGTCTTGCAACACACTAGATGAATTCCATAACCGTATAAAGGAGCGCTTATGTCGGGCTTGGAAGTCCGCTCGCACTGGAAGCAAACTGGCTGCCGACTGCAGGCTTCCTTCGCGTCGACTGCGACGCCGACTGCTCGCAGGCTGCCACATAGTTCCTCGCGCAATAGTAACAGTGCAACTGACGCAACTAGTCCGCTCCTGATCGCTTCAGCTTGACTTCGAAATCCAGTTGCTTCCGTCGAGTCGGCTCGCAAGCCCACATAAGCCCGCCTTTATAAGGTCACCTTAATGGATATGCTGTGACGCGCCAATACATCTATTGCTGCCAAAGATGTCTTCCCGATTGTGCACCTTATCACCCTAAACATAAAATAATTACTTTGTCTGTCCAACTTTATCATTGTTTCAGTATCGGTGACTCATATTATACATTGCATAATTCATGCCGACGGGATTACACATAACTCTCAATCCTAGGAAGAATGAAACGTGAAGCATTTGTCGGGGATAACCGTAAATGGGATGTAGTGGCTGATAAACAATAAAGAATCAATCGCTTATGTTTATATCACTATCATACCACTTCACCGCAACCAATATCCACAAATACTCCATGTATCGGACGCTCACTACGCGAGCGTAACAAGTATTGTCATACCACGAAATTATATTGCTGCAGTCTTATAACACACTAAACGTGAAGAAAACGCCGGGTATACTTGGAAGCAATTATCAATAAAACATCAGTCGCATGAGACAACTTTTTGGCACAGTTGGACGTCTATAACGACAGCATTAGTATGGTATTCCTACTACCTAGAATTCTTAACATTTCTCCTCTGCCTTTCCATCAACAAACGCTCTAAGCTGTTTATCATCGTATCTCGATTACATACGAACACAGAACCCATCAATCGACCTAACAGACATCACACCTGACGTACTCTATTACTATATCCCTTGTTGCACAGCAAGCACAGCCTTGGACAACAGGCTATAGTACTAGAGCGTACATCTGATGTGAAAATTCACCAAAAAGCTTCAATCTATCGATGTAAGTTATGTAATGTGTGACCTCACAAGTGAAACACGGTGAAAACACAAATTGTGCTGTACATTTTATGCTTGCTTCATGTTGCATTTGATAACGACAGCTTTAGAATTAATTATTACGTCACGAATTTCTAGCACCATCAAGTAGTATATTATGCCTTATTTGTGCAAATAAAATGTATGAAAATACAATTATGTTGTACTGTTTACTTTTCATGCTTATACACTTCTTTATATGCCCTTTTGCCGCGGTGAAAAACAGCAGAACGCCAGTATCCTTAACAGTACTGGGGAATAGTCTTAACAACAGAAATTTACCAAATCGTCTAGCATTTTTGCAAATCTTAACCAACCGTAAAACTTTTTATCGTGATGAGTTTGATGAGATAATTAGTAATGTTACAGTTTCTACTTTTAATGTAAAAAAAACTGCAATTTTTCTTTCACCAAAATTTTACAATGGAATATCGTGTACACGTAGTCCCCTTTCAACAGAGACAATGAACCACCCCATGATCCAAAGAAAACACATCAGAAATCCTTACCTTTAAACTGCGTGTAATATCAGCAAGAGCCTGTGATAAGTATATATAATCCTATATTATATAGTTATGATATATACTTTATATATATTATCTAATATAGTCCTGTTTATACACTCCTGATCTCGCCTGTCGTTGAATAATACATACAACTATTTAGATCCCTTATCGTGCATTACATAGTCCGCACCATGGATCCATGGACCCTTTTGGGTCGTAGATGCGGCTTCAGGGGTCCGGAACCAGCCATGCGCAAAATCTGTGTGTTTATGTTGCCTTAATGGTCCATGTTCTGGAGAGGCTCCATGACTCAAATAGTTTTAAAACTACTGCCTATCACATCCTGCCCATTCCTTCGTCCCTCGCCTGGTCGTCTACACAATCGCGCGCAGTACGCTCATTAAATCTTCGGATTGCTGGGGCCGCGCTGAGTCCGTCTCGTAGCGCCAGTACCCACCTTTATGATCTCTCCGTCTGCTCTGAAATTATGTCTTTTGTCACTTTAAATATATATATATATAGTCTGTATTATATACACTCCTGATATCAGCCTGTCGTTGAATAATACGCAACTATTTAGATCACTGCTATCGGTTGCATTACATTAGTCGCGCAGCATGTGATCCATGGACCCTTTTGGGGTGCGTAGATGGGCTTCAGGGGGTCCGTGAACCAGGCGCATGCAAAATTGTGTGTTTATGTGCTTATGTGCATGTTTCTGGGGAGGGGTCCATGACTCACACAAGATTAAGAACCACTGCATGATATAGGGATTCCTGACTGCCGTGTGTAAAATCAGCGGCGTAGCCAGGAATTTGGATTGTGGGAGGGGGGGGGGTCCTCGAGCGAGTAACAAGTAGAGTCTGGTGGTCTGAAATTATTTTTTTGAGTTAAATGTAAAAATAGTGCTTTAAACTCAATTTAGACGCTGTTTTGTTTATTTTTTTTAACGAGGCCCGGATTAGGCCAGCTACGCGCTTTTAAGAGAAAAAGAAAATAGAGAAAAAAATGATTTTTTTATTTTATTTTGATTTTGATTGGGGGGTCCTAGGGCCCCCAGGAACCCCCTCTGGCTACGCGCTTGTGTAAAATGCATACAGATACAAACGCTGCTGCTTTCACTATATACTTCCTGCGCAAGCAAAAGAAGAAATATTCAAAGTACCACTGCATCATATTTTATGAAAAAAAGTGTTGTTATCTTCTTCTAGTGTTGTTATCTCCTGAATTCATGCTTTATAGACATCTATGATATTTCCTATACGTTATTGCCACTGCGCGCACGTGCGATCTCACATCTCAACCGCATGTTGCATACAACTCCCTTTCAGATAATAGCGTCGATCAGTCAATGGACGAGGAACTCTCGATCACAACAACAAACACACTAACACGCACAAGAGTAGGAGCGAATCAGCACCAATGTACGCATCTTCGGATGAGAAAACGTATATATTCTTGTGAGGGGTCAGAGTGGCTGGCACGGACCAGTGTTGTGTACTATACTACGGTTAGAGGCACGAACACATGTACATACCTGTGTGCGTGCGTGCGTGCGTGCGTGCGTGCGTGCGTGCGTGCGTGCGTGCGTGCGTACGTATCTGTAGGTAATAATATACACATGTTCACGGTCGAGGTGGAAGAAGAAATGACGGCTACATTCGTCATTTAAGGGACCGATGATACGCTACAGCGTTGCATCCGCTAGTTTTACGTGGAAACCAACCATGCTCGTCACAGAATTCCTTGCATGTCCATACTCGTGAACTACACGAACACGTGTTGCTGTGATATTAGTAGAAGTAACAATAATAGACCTAACAACCTGTTCGTAATTATAGGAAATACGCTAAGATAGACACCACAGCATAAGCTAATGATGTGTTGATAATTGAATCGTAATTAACAACTAATAATTATGAATAACCATGATCAAGGCCTTCATAACTATCGTAATTGGCATGTTGAAGTTAAGCAATGCTTGTGATTAGTTGATTTTATGACCGTAACTAGCTGTTGTTGCAGCCTCACGTATAAATAGCTATAGTAATGTCATAGCTATAGTAATGCCATAGCTATAGTAATGGCATAGCTAGTGATGTCACAGCTATACGCCAACGAACACCGATGTTGATCGGCGTGTGACAGACAACGTGGCTCGCCTACATTTTCGACATGGAGTATGTAGTCGATACGTTTCTGATCATAAGTAACAAGCATATATGTGATAACAACGGCACAATAACAACAGCACCTAAAACTCGCCCTCCTGAGATGTAACCACCAATCACACATTATTAATGGAATGCTAGAACATTCACCCTACTCACTCACGCAGCCGAACAAGGAATCGACGTATTCCTTAGACAACATCGGGGAATAATAACATGTATATATTATAATAAGAATTGACGTTGATAACCACACATGTAATTCTAGACAACCGGCCTGAACCGTAGAAACCTATCATACATGCGTATTATGTGTGTACTATATACACTATGTATTATAGGCGATCATCTATGTGGTGTTTGAACAACTAGAGGAATTCCCCCACGAACGGTATAAAGGGGGCTTATGTCGGGCTTGGAAGCCGACTCGACTGGAAGCAACTGGCTGCGACTGCAGTGCTTAGTTCGGTCGACTGCGACGCGACTGCCTGCGACAGGCTGCCACTAGTTGCTCGGAATAGAACAGTGGGCAACTGGACGCAACTAGTCGCTCCGGATCGCTTCCAGTTGCTCGAAATCCAGTTGCTTCCGGTCGAGTCGGCTCGCAAGCCCGACATAAGCCCGCCTTTAAAGGTCACCTTGAAAAGAATGCGTGACGCGGCAAACACAGCTGCCAAAATGCTACCTCGATGGCACCGACACACCTAACAATACTTGTCTGCCAACGTTCATAGGTTTTCAGACGGACCAATAACTGACTATTGCATAATTATGCCGACGGGATTAAATAATTCAATCCTAGGAAGAATGAAACGTGAAGCATTTGTTCGGGGATAACGGTAGAGGGGATGTTAGTGGCTGCATAAACAAATAAAGAGATCAATCGTTATGTTATATATCACTATCACCACTTCACCGCAACCATATCCACAAATACTCAATGTATTGACGCTCACTAACGGCAGCGTCAAGTGTGTTCATACCAGAGATATATATTGCTGCAGTCTATAACGAACACTAAACGTGGAAGAAAACGCGTGGCTAACTTGGAAGCAATATCAATAAAACATGGTCGCATGAGACAACGTTTTTGGCACAGTGGGATATAACGACAGCATAGGTATGGTATTCCTACTACCTAAGAATTTCTTAACATTTCTCCCTGCCTTTCCTCAACCAAAGCGTAATGCTGTGCAACGTATCTCGATTACATACGAACACAGAACGCAATCAAGTCGAGCCTTAACAGACATCACCACCTGACGTAGCTCTAGTACTATAGCCCTTGTTGCACCAGTCAAGGCACAGGCCTGTGGCAACAAGGGCTATAGTACTAGAGGTACATCTGATGTGGAAATTCACACCAAAAAGTTCAATCGTATCATGTAGTGTAATGTGTGCCTCACAAGTGAAACACGGTGAAACACAAGAATTGGTGCTGTACATATTGCCAAGATGGTAGCCTTATGCTTGCTTCATGTGCGATTTGAATAACGACAGGTTAGAATTAACAGAGGAAAGGACACCCCTGACCTAAAGAAAAACACATTAGAAACTTGACCGTTAAACTGCGTGTAATATCAGCAAGAGTGTATAATAT
>NW_014578416.1:18070-39575 GCF_000485595.1 Priapulus caudatus
TTCTCTCGCTCTCTCTCTCTCTCTCTTGCTCTTCTTCTCTCTCCCCTTAACGTTATAAGCTGCCTTACTAATAGTCTATCGGGTTCTATCGATATGCAACCAATCATCCAGCCACATATACATATTACCAGTATGCCCAATATTTACAGTGAAAGTATTCTTAGTGGGTAAACGTTAGCCACCTACGCTCTACGCCGTAACAGTGAGTCTACTAGTCTAGCCACTTTTATACACCACCTACAGCCGCCGCACATCGCTCCAGTCTTACTATCGCTCATATCGTTTTTGCAGACCACAAGCAATATGGGTGCCACAAGTCTTAAAGAATTTAACCACGGCCCTGTAACTGAACTGCGTTGTCAACGTGAAATAACAGTTTGACAGACTGGCTCGCAGCTTTTATGGATTTCTCGCCGGATTTCACGTGCCGCTGCGTATGGCAGACTGCAAGCATCTGCCGCCGGCTGTTGCCTGTACGGTGTGCCAGCCCGCGGTGTTTCACCTTTCCTGCTTCACTCGTATCAACGACTACTCTACACATATATGTACATCTTCTTCTGACATTTGCTACCATTCGGATTTCATCACAGCAGGAGTGTATTTAACATAATATAGATATAATACACTTTACTCTCAGACTACACTCAGACAACACTCTATATTATACACTCCTGATCACAGTGTGTCGATTTGCTGTTGCATGCGCCCACGCACCGGCATTGCATATATGCTTTGGTTTTCTATAAACTGATAGCAGGTGACGAGTGAAAATATACGAACGTTCTATCGAAACCCATAGCAACGCGTGTTTCTTAATACTGATGCGAGCGATAAAGTTTCGACGAGGCCTCCAAATTCGTGCGCCGCGAGTACCGAAATGCATCGAGTACCGAAATGCATCGAGTACGTAACGAAAGATCTCGTACCTATAAATAGTAAATTAACAGCATTCATCGATCTAGGTTTAAAACACCGACTGATATCTACCATTAGCGCACGCAACTCCACAAGCATTTTAGAATCAAACGAACAATTTTACGTTTTAAAGAGGGCTCTGTAAAGAAGACAACAGACATGCATAATGTAATTAGTTAATTGCCAATACCATACCACACACACCCTAATATTGTATATATATAATTTATATTATATACATATATATATATTATGAATTTATCAGGCTTTTCTCCAGGCCACTAAGGCACTAACGTATGTCGGGTCCAACATGCCTTCAAAGCTGAAGCCATTTTGTGACGCCCCCATGAATCCTCCAAAACGCCTCAACTGCTTGCAACCTTCCGAAATTGCTGAAAAGAACCCTGTGGTCTCTTAAATAAAACTTCATTACATTAGTCTTAACATTGGTTTTTCCACGTAGACTGGACCTTTCTAAATACTGCTTTACGAGAAACTCAATAACGTTACGATGTCACTCTCTATCAACTATCAAACAAGTTTACCTTAAGACTAACGTTGACACTAATTTTGCTTCTAACAACGGCGAACCCTAATAGATACATACATACATTACATACATACATACATATATATATATATATATAATATATATATATATATATATATATATATATATATATACATATGTATGTATATATATATATACACATATATTTACTTATATATATACATATTAATATATATACAGGGGTAGAAATTATCTTTTGAACAAGGGAGTCCAACGGACTCCCTGCCCTCAAAAAGAGGGAGTCCGCGGCAAAATGAGGGAGTCCGCAGTCTGAAGTTCAAAATTAAAGATATTAACAAAGCATGTGCTTATTTGAAGATTCATGCGGGTTGCACGTCTAGTTAACGAACTAGTCTAACGAACTAGTTAGCATGGCAGAATTTTCGGGAGTCACACGAACTCCTGCATATGTCAAATCAGGGAGTCCGACAGTAAATCAGGGAGTATTTGACTCCGGACTCCGTTAATTTCGCCACCTGTATATATATACATATACGTGGGTGCTGTGGCAGGATGCTTGACACAGAGAGCACTAGGCGACCGGCTCTGCGCCCGTGGCCAACATCACGCGGCACTCTCCTCATCGGACTGTCATGCAAGCGACACACACTCACGCTCGTCGATGTCATCACGCGGCACTCTCCCACATCGGACTTTCATGCAGCGACACATCACACTCGTCGATTGCATCACCATGACGACGTCGCCGTTCTCGCGCTCCGGACCCGAGTCGTCGACACCGCGCGGGGGCGCCCCCTCCCGCCGCGCGGCGCGCCGCGCATCCCGACGACAGGTTGCGATCGTCGACAGCTGCGTCCGTATCGCGATCCCGCGTCGCGCCGCGGTCTCGTCCTCGCTGTGGCCTGCGCTCGACCTTCGACGACCTCTGCCTTCTCCTCGTCGCTCGGCCGTGCGTGCAAAGTTCAACCCCTTGCGCGTCTCGGAGTCCGCAGGGCTCTCGGATTTCCGCACGACGGCCGCCGCCGCCGCGCCGCGGACCCTTCGTTGCCCCGGCGGCGTCGCCGTGGAATGAGTCGACGGAATCGAATGCCGTGCGGCTGCCACGGCGACCGCCTCGCCGTCCGCCTTGCGACGACGTCTCCGTTCTGCGAGACGCCGCCGCCGGACGAGGCGTCGGACGACGAGTCGCGTCTCAGCCGCTTCTCGCCCTTCTTGAGTCCGAGCGCGATCTTCGCGCCGATGCCCTTCCCCTTCTCCTTCGCCGCCGGCGGCGACGCGGGTTTCGTCGCCTGAGGCGCGAGGTCGATCGAGGACCGTCTCGTGAGACTGCTCCTCGGAGATCGACGACAGCGTGTTGTGCTTGGGCCTGCCTCGCAGCGCTCGGCGAGTTGCTCGTCGTCCGCCGCGGCGACGGGTCGTCTCGTCGACGACGACCCGATGTCCTCGGCAAGTTGCGGATGCGGAACGACGCGTTGGTGAGTAGGGGGCGGCACGATGCGGCCGCTCCGCGACGCTGATCCCATCGGCCTCCTCCCCTCCTCCCGCGCGCCTCCCCGCGTCGCCGCGAGCGGGCAGGAGGCCGCGATCGCGGTTGCTCACGAGGAGGACGTCCGGGAGGAGCTCGCGGTCGCGGCGCTGCGTGCACGCGGTCGACGTGTCGCGCCCGCGCCGCCGCGCCGCCACGCCGCGGACCCGCGACGAAGGAAATAGAGCGCGTGCAGCAGCTCGAGCAGCAGCGGCGCGCTTGACGGCGACCGCTGACGGCACCCGACGACGCGGCGACGCGGACTGCGAGCCGGCACAGCGCCGCGGTGGACTCGCGCGGCATGCGCGCGACGTCGGCGCGGTAAACGCTCGACGAGCCGCGCCATCACGGCGAGCGGTTGCCGCGGTGACGCGGCTGACGACGGGCGCCGGGCGGCGGCGGCGACGGCGCGCGCTCGTGGACTCGTAGCGCGAGAGCGCGTGCTCGGTGAGAGCGGCGTGGTGCTCGCCCGCCGCCAGCCGCTCGTGGTAGACGGACGGCTGCGAGAGCGCGGGGACCCGCAGCGGCCGCGCCGCCTCGTCGTCGTCCGTCGCCGACAGATTGTACATGCCGAGCAGCAGCACCTCGACGCTCGCGCACGCGCTCTTGCGTCCCTCGGTGACAGCGTCCAGGTAGGCGTGGATGAGCGAGGGAACGAACTGCAGCGCGAATCGCCGCAGGGCCGGCTCGGGCGAGCGGTAGAAGTCGAACAGCTGGTGGCAGACGGGATCGCGCGCGTCGTCGTCGGGGTCGCCGAGGATGCGGGAGAGCCCCGCGGCGAGCTCGCTGCTGCCCTCGTCGCCCGCGGCGATGGCGGCGGCGGTGGAGGCGGCGTAGGTGGAAACCTCGCTCGCGGCGAGAGCTTTGTACTCGGCTAGCCACTCCTTGACGGCGCGCCCCGGCTGCTTCTGCTGCTGCTTCTGCTTCTGCTGCTGTTGTTGTTGTTGATGCTGCTGCTGCTGCTGTTGTTGATGTTGCTGCTGCTGTTGATGTTGCTGCTGCTGCTGCTGCTGCTGTTGCTGCTGCTGCTGCTGCTGTTGCTGCTGCTGCTGCTGCTGTTGCTGCTG
This sequence comes from Priapulus caudatus, assembly GCF_000485595.1. Lineage (NCBI taxonomy): Eukaryota > Metazoa > Priapulida > Priapulimorpha > Priapulimorphida > Priapulidae > Priapulus > Priapulus caudatus. The sequence goes on from NW_014578416.1 coordinate 22,110, forward strand.
CTGCTGCTGCTGCTGCTGCTGAGGATGATGCTTCAGCTGCGGCTGCTGCTTCAACTGCTGCTGCTGCTTCAACTGCTGCTGCTTCAGCTGCTGAGACGCGTTCTGCGGCGAATCCATCGCTGCTCACGCTGTGTCCCCGCGCACTGACCTCGCCCTGAAAACATGTCATGTCAACGTCAAAACTCGTCTCTCTCTCTCTCTCGTGCGCGTTTATCTAATGCGCTCTCTCCGAAATCGCGCGCAAGTTTCGCATAATGCCGCGAAATTCATTGCCGACTTTTCGTTTCCGATCGAGAATGGATTTTTTTGTAAAGCTGATCGACATTAAATTAATTACATCATGGACCGATAATGTGTACTACGAAACCTGTTTCAGCAGTCAGCTGCCTGTGAAAACCACTTTTGCTGTTTACCCCCCGAGTTGCTATTATGTTCGGGTTTAATTGCATCAGCTGATCTTAAGAGGTCAACTTGCTTGCGATCGCAATTGCACCTGGGCAACGTGCATGCACGCGTAGGTTCAGTGAATGCTTCTACATACAGTATCTATCCTGAGGGCATAAAGAGGACCGTGTCAATCCGCGTATCAATTCACCTGAATCTGCTATGCTCATACACTGGATAGCGATGGAATGCGTGGGTGTACGAGCGCTCTAGCATGATCCCTCACTTCGTCTATCACTTGGGCACTGTAGAAATAAGTAGACATGTGTAGCCATGCACTTTTATGAACAAAACCTATCTAATGGATCAATACAGCTTAATTTTAGCAGCTGTTTCTAGAATTTTCTACTCTAAAAGCTATCTCGGAAATGCGTGTAGCATCGATCGCCTGATATATGAGAGCTTACCTCTTTTCAATGGCTTCCTGTCTGAAATGAATTCAATATATATTTTATTAAAAACCTGCTCAGAAACATGTTTATGTATATATACATTACATAAAATAGCAAAACTGTACTACTCGCTAACATAGATGAATAAAAATATAAACTAATTGGTCATTTATAGTAATGGATTAAAAGCAAGCCATGTCAGGATTCGAACAGCAAGATTGGCGCTACTGAAGGAACTAATAATTCACAGGATGAAATAAGTAGGAAAATGCAGGATTACTTACTGTAAATGCAAATGGGTTGCTAACAGCTGCATCTTTTTGAGGCTCTGAAATCGATGGGAAACAGCACCTGTTCAGAATCTCATTAATGAATACTAATTAGTGTTCGTACTTGCAATATGTAAAGTGCTGCCATGACACATGAAGAACACGTTTATATTACATCAGACTACAGATATATGTAAACTGAAAATCACATCTTGAAGCTATCAGTGATCAACCATGATACTGTTTTCACATGCAGTGCCAGCATCTACAAACATCAAAAAACAATTTTTTTGAATCTACCTGCTAAACCAATTAAAACACTGAAAATGCAACGAAAACAAATGTTCTTACCGCATCACAATTAGCTACTGAATGTTCTAGAATAGCAAAGTTTTCCAACGTGTGAATTAGTACCTGAAAGTAACCAAAAAGCATTGTGAGTTTCAGAAAGACTGATTCCATGCTGAACCAACAAGCTTCCACAAAGTTCCTCTAGTCAAATAAAATTATCTGTCATTGGCACTCACTTGGATATTATGGATAAGCCGGCCCCCTCACTCCGAGGTCGGAGGATCGCATGCGCGTTCCCAAAATCTCTGGTAAAGGGGTATTTTTCGCGGCACACAAAATGCCGGCCCAAGAATTGTAAACAAGTGCCGCATAGGCAGACAGCGCTCATCTAACGTCTACTGCGGTGACTCTGTGGTGGAGTGGAGGGATTCTAGTAAACCCTGTTAGTCCCAAATGTGTTCACATACACGCCGAAGAAGTGGAATGCACAGGGATGGTATCAGGAACCTTCTCAAAAGAATGTTCGTTGGGATCGTTATGAAAGTTGCCACGAGATGGCGCGTACGTTTAAGTGTCTTCAGATTAAAGATGGAAGCCTCCATCATTCGTAGTAGCCAACAACTATTTGGCAAGACAGAATAGGTAAGCACTCATCCATTTACCTACGCAAGCCTACAGCTGCAAATTGCAATAGAGAGCTGCCACTGCAACCAATTAACGCAGGCAAAAACTGCAGCCACCAGTGCATACGTTACATGTAACATACTGACAGTACAGAATGACATAAGAAATTATACGATTTAAGGAACATACACCTTCTTTAACCAAATTTAGCTTTTGAAATTTCACTGTGACATTGTAGCCTCATACATCCAGGCATGTATAGATTCTACTAGCAAACCCGGCAGTCAAATTCTTTCTAACAGGACAGTCAAACAAATCCAAGTTTAACCCTCTTTCTTGAGGTCAAAAGGTTATCCGACACTTACTCTTCGCAATGTCAAGCGAAGGGACATTTCATGGTCCTTTCAATAAAGCCATAAAATGCTAGGTCACCGCTGAAACAAAAAGTTTTTCAATCGCTGTCCGTCAGACCATGTCCCTCAGAAAATGTTCTAAAATCTGCCCTGTGCCCCACTGACCTTTGACCTGTGACCTCATATTCGGCAGCCAGTGATGGCTTTTCCTACCATGATGCTATAGCACCGACTATCACGAGCCTAGGTCGAGCCGTTTAGATTTGTGCCGCAATTCTGCATTTTCTCCATATACCTTAAGTTAAGGAGTGAATGTTCCCCCTTCTTTTACACCTCTTGACCTTTGACCTTTGACCCCCAGCTTCGACATCCAACTCGTTTTCGGATACCCCCCCACATCCGAATATCGTGACGTAGCGTCGAGCGGTTTAAGATTTGCTGCCCAACTGTTGACGCCCGACGGACGCACGGACGGACGCACGGACGGACGGCACGGACGATCAAGCGATTCTACAAGCTGCATCTGACTATGTCAGATTGATGCTAAAAAGGGGTGTATTTGACTTTTCACCCGGAGATTTCTTTAAAAAGGGCCTGTTTTTCCCTCTCTCTCTTTCATCTTGAATATCATAGAAAACTTTATAAAATCCGCGGGATCAAATTCCTGAAATTCCTGGTAGTTTTGAAAGCTCATTCAGGTTTATTTCATTTTGAAAGTAAAAAATATTGCCCCTCTAGTTCCCGGATTTAGGGGGGTCTCCAAGCAGGAAAACCCCGCAAAAGCCCGCGAAAGGGAGGTTCCAAATTTTGGCAGTCCTGAGATAGGGGGTGCTTTCAAAGGAGGGAACGAGCATATGCGTACCCTATAATAACACTGAGTGGGGGGCCGGGTGGATAAGTCATCACTATATTATCACAAAAGTATTTGGCTCGAGTCATCAATAGTTTTTATGTAATCAACTCCTTCCTGTGCTTGACATTAGATTTCTACTAGAACAACAAGGACCTGCAGTACAGGCAGTACAGCGACACACTTACAAAAATTTACATATTCAAAAAATTCTGTAGTCTGACCACCTAAAAACTATCTGCCATATAAAGAGAGACCAGATTGGATCAATCGTCTCCACATCATCCGAATATAGACTCTACTTTTAGTGAATATTGGTGCCTGCAGATAAACAGACGCGTGGATTGACCTCATCCAAGGGCAGTAATTGTATTATATTACGTAACTATAGTATAGCCAAGACGTGCCTGTCCCACGCCTGTTACATAGCTATCACACAAGACAGGTGCACTGCCTTGTTACAGACAATATAGACTATTAGTATTAGTGCATCACGTGATAAATCGTTGAAATTCCATTGGATAACGTCGCAGGTACTATGAAACAATAGTGCCCGCATGAGCGGGCACTATTGCTTGTGCGACGCATTGTTATTCATGTTATTGCATTTATGCATTGTTATTTGCATTGTTTGAATTAAATTTTAAAATTCGAATTAAATTTCCCCTACCTATAGCAGTTTTCCTGAGTCATCGACAGGTGGCGAGACCAGCGTTGGTATCATGTGTCATGTGTGTATCTATCCTATATTTAATCATAGCACTGAGTGCTGTGGCTTCCCTCATTGAGTCATTATCAAAAAATTATATCTGCTAAAATTAGTGGACAATAACATATGGACTCACTGTGACAGGCATTACTGACCCGAGTGGAGTTACCATTAATTTTTTTTATTGAGACGTTCCAAGTGCCTGAGGCTGTGACTGTCACTGTCACTGAATACAATAATACTAATAGTCAATACCTACTGACAGTACTGTCAGTAGTCAAGTACACAGTGCATGCACACCTACACTTAGCTCTAGTAGGCTATAGCCCGCGGATCGCTGCCGCAGGCCTCTCCGCAGCTATCCGCTAGCATCTAGCAGCTAGCAGCTAGCGCGCAGGCAGGCAGCGATCCGCGGGCTATAGTACTAGAGCTAACCTACACTAACCTCGGTTGCCTTTGCGCCTTTCAATAGTTGCTTCCCAAAGCTAGCAACGTCGTCAATGTTCCGTTGGATTTTGCCACTTAAACGTATTTTAGCGTCTAAATTTCGTTCACTTTGCTGCTGCTGAAGACTTTTCGTTTCCATTTGCATTTTCACGAAGAACCGCAACTGCCCTCTATATCAAATGTTCAACGGAAGTCACACAGAGTGTAAACCGGAAACAGGTTTGCGTCATGAGTGAGTAAGTTGGATTGGATACTATTTTAGTATTTACTAATTTAGTGCTATAGCCTATATCATATATATGTAAAAATATTTCAAAATGATTCAGTACGTGACCATTATATCTGTAAATTGTAATGTCCTTTCGCTATTAGGCAGTTGTGCCAGTGGCAGTGCAGCAGGCTGAGTAGCGGGTTTGTTGTGCCCAAACTTGGAATCTTGCACAAACTTGGAATTTCAGCGCAGTTTGGGCAACCAATCTTGAGATTGGGCAAACAGAGGTAAACAGAGCTTGCACAAACATATGATTATTAGGATTTCAAATGTTATCATAACTATAACCTTCTTTCCTCAATGTGTTTGACACCTTTGTATAAATATTAAATGATTATAATAAATAATTGGATAAATGTGAGATAAATCTCTTCCTACTCCTAGTTTGCACCACGCCCACCACACACTCGCTATGTCTATGAGCGGTTGTTGAATCACCGACTGTTTTCAGTTTGCCCAATCTTGAGATTGGTCAGCCAAACTAGGGAATCTGCAGTTTGGGCAGCACAATCGCTGCACAGTCTCGAGATTGTGTAGATTCCAAGTTTGGGTACGACAGGTTCAAGGATAGCCGATAGCCGGATAGGGCTTAGACTCCCTAGGGCTAGGGGCCCGTAGAGAGAGCACGGCCCGATTGAAACCTATGTCACTTTCGTCAATGTGGGGGTAACCCCTTTAAAATCGAGAGAGGTGTTGTTGAGGGTGTTTTTTGTTCATTTCGACTCATTTTAACTGAGAAATATTATGTGAGTTCACAGGAAGTGTGGTAAAAACTGTGTTGAAGCGACACTATTCGCCCGTTTCCGACTGTTTCTCACCATTGCTACGTGTGAGAATTTTTCCCCATAGCTATATATTTATGTGTCAGTGTGGCTGAGAGGGTCTGTGTCCCCCAGGTTACTGCTGGAACGTACCCTGGGTACGGTCCGGTATACCGGAATGTTCCGGAACGTACCCTGGTACTATCTAATATGCCGGACCGTACCTCTTCTACTCCACTAACGAGTCTAGGGAGTCGCCTACTCCCTAACCCTAACTCTAACTCTAACCCTAACCATATCAAATAGTTACCATGGTACGTTCCGGCAGTACCCTGGGGGACATAGACCCTATGAGCGTCAGTGTGCAGCAGCTAGCGTGCGGCAGCCAGCGTGTTGCAGATGAGCATTTGGGCGGCATTTACAGGAAATTGTCGGCAATAATAGGTGAAAGAGAGTAGAGAAACATTAAGACTTTGGTAGTAATTAAATATAGATTTCATATTTATTTAGCATTATAATTTATTGAAACGCTCCAAGTGCCTGTGGAGCAGCATGCGTGTGGCGTAGCGTACTGTAGCGTAGCCGTAGTACTATATAGTCTATGGCACTATACTAGTATATAGTACTATGGCAGTCCAAGTGTATTACTATTAGCTTGATGTAGTGAGCTCATATCGGACCCAACGTGCATTAGGGGCCTGGGGAGAACACTGCAGTGCTTATGATATTATAAATAGGAATACTAAATAAGTTGTTGTTGTGGTGGTGGACTACAATAATATGCCATACAACCGACAATGGTTAACCTTTTAGGCAGTGCGGGTTGTGTAGGCTAAACTGTACCCAAAGTGGCACGTACATCATGTATACTGCACTATTGCCATAGTTCATCACTGGTGTGATGTTAATTAATTACTTAAAAATTATGTGCTTTCACAACGCAGTCATAATAGTCGTCACTACAACCAAAGAGCTTATATTGATCAATATAGGCTCTTTGCTACAACCACATTTTGATGCAATGTGTTTATTAACAGCTGTTTTTGAAACAGGTGAGCATCACAAGTTTGGCATTCCTAGAGGTCGCCACCACTTTGCGACGATGTCGGAGGCAACGTTGCCGCCTGGCTGGGTTGCGAAACGCTCGAGGTCTCACCCTAACCTCGTCTACTATGCCAACGCGATCACTCGTACGTCGACGTGGGACGATCCTCGGCTCGATAGTGGTTTGAACAAAAAAGCTGCGGAGGTAGACAAGTGCGTCTCTCCTACTGCGAGATGGAAACCCATTGACGACAAGAAAGAAGTGATTGCAGGTGGAAGTTCCACGCTTGAACGTAAAAAAAGTCTAAGCAGTCAACGAAGCGGCAGCTTCAAGCCAGTACCAAGGGCATTGATGATGCCAGGCAAACGACATAGCTGTGATAGTAGCAATGCGAATGAAATTGGAAAGGGTAAAAAATCAAAACATAATGATCCAACATATGGCTCCCCTAATCAAAAAGTGATATCTGACCTCTCCTCAACGATGACTAAAAGTGAAAGCAAGAAGCTTAAATCTTCCAAGAAGGCTCTTTTAGTTTTAATTTCAGATGGCGAGGATACAGGAATCCCCGACAAACGTGTTTTAAAAGTCTATAGCGATGGACAAAAATCTAGGGAGACTAATGGTGTGCACATAGCAAAGCCTTATAAATTTCGTGCTCCCATTGTAAGTAAGCAGCCTTCAGACGTCACCAGTCCTCGAGTGAAAGTCGGAACTAAGTCACCGGGTAGTCGGAACGCTGCATCATTCGCATGCGAAAGTTTGCGAATGCCGCTGAAACGGAGACCCGTTCCCGCGGTAACCGACTCTTCCGGGAAGCCGAAGCAATCTTCGGCTCAGGATGGAAAACATTCGGAAGATGCTCGGCTGGACGTGTCTAGAAGAACTAGTGCGTCTGTAGGCGAAGATTGTAAATCTTCAGCAGCCGAGACTGCGCGTCAGCAGACCCCAACGGTACTGTCAGAATCGTCGCTGCCCTCCTCAAGAAACGTGTCGGCGATCGAGAATAAAATATTGCAAATCACGTGGAACCGGAGGAAAAATAAACTGATTAGTAAACCTAGCAGATGGGATGTCACATCTGTCTCCCAGAAGGGCCGTAATTCTAATTTGTCCGGTGAAAGTGGAGTACTGAAGAAGAAGGTGCTGCAGATGGCAAAATCTCCTTCAAAGACCAGTGGATCGACACTCAGTACAGCAGACAGATTACTTTCAGCTCTGTGTACAGAAACGAAGGCAGATAAGGACAAAGAGACCAAGATTCAGCATTCTTCTATAGTATCAGCTACATACAGCCCATCAGAAAGGTCTCTTTTGCCCCTGTCTTCAAAAAGCCTAGTGGTAAACAAGAAAAAGAAAATGTGCAAAAAGAAGGTGAAAAGTTCTGCTTTAGACTCCAGAGATAGTCCATCTATCAGCTCTGCCTCATCTGTGCCAACAGAAACCTTCGCGCAAAAGACTGAAGAGGTAGACCTGGAAAAACCTTCTTTATACAGCAGTGATTGGACACCCACCATACTAAAGAAATTCAAGTTAGCCGGTACGACAATGATCGTTAAAAAATTTCTAAATATAAGTAGAGATTCTGGAAATTGCAATAGAAATTCTGGTACCATTCTGAGTTTGTACAATACGTAGTCAAATCACCAAAACATAGTAGGTTTCTTTATGTATGGTCGCTACGAAACGTGTTGGGTAATAGATGAAGTGACGTAGCCTGAACATTTTCAACTCTGGTAAGCAAGTACTAGTCAAGTTGTTTCATGTATGCATTTCTAGAAATTTCTTTGAACTGCTTGAGGATTGACGCGATTTATGTCGCTACAGGCCAAAAGCGAGATGATGGGAATTCGGGGCCAAGGAGCAATTTTCTCTCTGCACTACTGGCAGAGTCCATACAAGAAACCAAGAGGACAGGTAGCAGAGAAACTCTACGTCAAGATAGTGATGCAGCCGCAGCAAAATGTGTGAATCAGTTTAAATTTTGCACGTCTACAGGTGTGTTGTCTAATAACTTTCTGAATACCGTAGATAGTAATGTGAGATACATAGCTTAATTTATGAACATGCAACTATTTGTGTTAAATTCCATTATACCCAACAGTTTCAATATTGTTATACTCGTACAGCTATGTAGTTTTTATATTATATGTTGTATAGGCTAATGAGGACATTCTTATTATATTAGATGTATCAGACTAGTTACTGTGTTTCATGTAAAATATATCGGTCTCGTCTGTATGTAGTACCACAATAATGGTCAGTGTCTGATTATTCAAGTAGATTCAGGTTTTGTGTATTGTTGTGTCATTTCAGGTAGGAAATCTCCCTGGGATGTTATTGTTCGCAACGCTGTATCCAATGACGTTGAAGACATGGACTGTGAACTGTTGCCAGCTGCTAACATGTTGAAGGAAGCACCGTCCTCACTGAAACAACTGTGTATGTTTACCATGTGTGCGTGTGCATGCGTGTGTGTGTGCGTGCGGCAGTGTGTGCATATGTGTACATATATATATATATATATATATATATATATATGTATGTATAATGAGAGAGAGAACGGGGTGGTGAGGTAGAGATAGAGAGATAGAGAGACAGAGACAGAGACAAGTGATGAGGGACGATTATACATCTTGGAATAATATCCAAACTAACTTCACTCTAAAACTGAAATAACTAAACTAAACTCTTAAATCTAAGCTGTTGTTATTGTTTAATCCACGATGGAAATCAACAGGCAGTAAACTTTTGATGTGGACGTATATCAAACACACTATTAATAGCAAGTATTTTTGTTTCAGCATGCAGGGAGGTCCTGAATTCCAGTTCTAACCATAACACAGTCCCGATGGATGTGGAAATCAGTGATGCAGAAGGGATAGTGACAAAAGATGTAAATCTTACTACGTGTCAATAACCGTAAAAATCGTGTAATACGTAGGATACCATTGTTAGTGCCGCACGACTGGCTATTATTTCGTGCTGTAAAAATCCAGTTGATTGCATCTTCCCAACCACGACTCCCATGCAGAGATGTTCATATGGTGCACCGCTGCTTGGGCTTGTGTGAGCACATGTGTTTATAAAAGGTGTTTACTGTACATCAACTGGTATTGTCACCACATTTCCACTAGCTACACAACTGTAAGTAGAAATGCTGTATCTGATCGAATGCGTTACCGACATATTCCACTAGCTAACAACTGTAAAGTAGAAATGCTTGTATCTGATCGAATCGCTTACACATTCCCAGTAGCTTACACAACTGTAAGTAGAAATGCTTGTATCTGATCGAATCGTTACACCTTCCACTAGCTATACAAACTGTGAAGTAGAAATGCTTGTATCTGATCGAATCGTTACCACATTCCCAGTAGCTACACAACTGTAAGTAGAAATGCTTGTATCTGATCGAATCGTTACCACATTTCCACTAGCTACAGAACTGTAAGTAGAAGTGCTTGTATCTGATCGAATCGTTACCACATTTCCACTAGCTACACAACTGTAAGTAGAAGTGCTTGTATCTGATCGAATCGTTACCACATTTCCACTAGCTACACAACTGTAAGTAGAAGTGCTTGTATCTGATCGAATTGTTCCTGATTGAATAATTTCATTGGATCTCTATAGTTCACATGAAAATAAGGTTTATCTCAGTTAGATCCAAAATAAGTTATATGTACTTACACTGTCATCAGTGTGAGTACATATAACTTATTTGGGATCTAAAGCCTAGCGCAGACTTGCGACTTTTGGTTGCTCGTCGCTGCAACCTGCAACCGCATGCGATCGATCGCACGCTTCACAATGTGTGCGCATGCAAGCGATTTCGGAGCGATTGGGAGCGACGAGTTGCTGAAAATCGAACCAGTTTGATTTCTTGCAACTCGTTGCATGCTACCAGAATCGCTACGAGTTGCAGTTGCACGTTCCCGCAGGCATAGCGATTTCACAGCAATTTCGACTGCGATTCTAGAATGAAAAAGTCGCAAGTCTGCGCTAGGCTTAACTGAGATCAACTTTATGTTCACGTATTGTTCCTGCATTGCCACTAGCTGCACGACATCAGGAAGCATCTGCAGAGCGTGGGGTCAGTGCAGAGTGGACAGCTCTCCGGCTTGTTGATTACACCGGTCAAGGCGCCGGCCGCGCGCAATCTACTGCGTCTCTTCATCGTGTTGGACACGAACATATTGATGTATCATCTGAAATTCATCGACGAACTGAAGGACCATGATATCAGTGGTATGCAGTAAACGTTTCAGTAGTTGGGGTTTACACGCATGCACGCACATGCACAAGCACACGCACGCACGTGCACGCACGCACGCACGTACACACATATACTTGTAATACATGCGATCCAAATCACATGACAGAGTAAAGTTCGAGAACAATTGCCAGTGGTAGATGCAAATGCTGTCTCACTGGACGCGATAGAGAAAGTGAATGTTATAAGTTTGCGACGTATTCCAGCGGTGTAGCGTGTTCATCTATCCCGCACGACGGACCGCGCAACAACATCGTGTGTTTTCAGGACTGGGTCGTCCTACGTTGGTCGTGCCGTGGGTCGTGATGCAGGAGCTCGATGGCCTGAAGGGAAGCAACAGGGCGAGCAAGCTCAACAAGCTATGCAGTGTGACGCAGACGGCAGCGCAGAGTGCAGTCGATTACCTGTATGCTTCCTTGAAGAGCAAGCATCCACGTATCGTAGGCCAAACCGCCATCGAAGTGAGAGCAACGCTTGAGGCGTTAGTTTTAAAACGAGATTAGTTAAAGTAATTGTTGCGAAAGTTTTCTAAGTGTTTTCCCCACTTTCATGGCACCTACCGTTATTGCTTGAGTAACAGCAATTGTCTAGAGTAACGATAAAATGCCTTGGAACCTTCGTATTCACCAAATCATGCACAATTACAATTTTGTGTTCTGTTTTGTTTACTGTTGCTATCTCTCGGACTTTCTCGCGGTAGCCGCGAGACATCTATCACGGTGCAGTAATGCATACCGTCGCACCGTAGAAATCAGGTCAGTGTAAACACAGAGGTTCATACTAGCGTAACAGCAGTGTAGTACTAATACCGCGTAAAGTCTGTTATTAGATAAGCTTGTGGATTACCAGTCGGATAGTAACACGGTAATGACAATGACAGAAAGTGCTCTGAATTATTGACATAAAAAGTCAATAATATTTACCACACAGAATTGCATGCCCTTTTGTTTTAATTATGCACTTCGTTTGAAGGCGCCATTTGTATTTTGGATAGTCGGCATACGGTAATATTCGGAGCTGGTATGATGTGGTCAAATCAATTTTTCTATGCTATAACTGCATAAAATCTTGGTGTTTTGAATGTTAATAATCAGTGATATTTCCACTGTCAGGTGAGACTATATTCAGCTATATTTAGTTTTTCTGAGCCAAAAAACTCGCAATACACGCTTTAAGAAGAGCTGAACAGGTGAGGAGAGAAGCATCAAAAGAGGAACGCGGAGCATGGGTGGAACGCAGGAGGGAACCATGAGAAACTAAAACGGGGTGATATGAGATTGTTTTCAGAAAAGAAACGAATAACTTAATGATGGTAATTTATTAATCAATGTTAAAATATTGAACAGAGTGCGGCTTATCTAATTTCATTATTCTTATAGATACATGGTAAAGATTGCAAGATATAATGCATTTTTTATTCGCAGTCGGCTGAGAAAAGTGACTACCTCATAGTTGAGTGCAATGATGATCGGATACTTAAATGCTACTTCCAGTATATGAAGAAATACCCAAGTAAGTACCTCCTTCAGTTTGAGACGTCATCGCAAACAGCAGACAAATCGCGAATTAAGATTTTGTGAATACTCACCGATGTAATTCATGATTACGGATCACGTTAGTAAATCTGCCCTCTAATTATGAGCTGCTCTCTTACTGTTGCTTATAATTATAATATATATTATTATTATAATAAGAATTCATTATTTAAAAATTAAGATCAGGATAATCATATACATATGGTATTTAACTCACGCATATTTTATTCGCTCTGTATCATGCTTGCTTGGTATTCAATTAATACATTGACCATAGCTATGCAACTCGCAATATTTCGTCAATCGCTAATGACAGAAAGTGTCCAGTTGATGCATAAAACAATGCTTCAACATTTTCAATATAAATAAATTATGTAAATATTTTGGTTTTGTTTGACATTGTGGACTTTGAGATTGTTTGCCAGCAGTTAATCTGGACATGAATCATTTCAACTGTACAATGTAAATGTAAATGTGTCCACGTATGTGTTGTTCTTAGATACCATAATTCTGTTGTTCACAGAATGCCATGTTGTGTTGTTTACAAATGACAAAGAACCTGTGTGCCAAATCCTATGATCAGTGTGGTAAGGCTTACAACAAAACAGGTAAGCACTATCACATGTCACATCGTGTCGTTCACACTTGGCAATATCATCACCGCAATATCACACTAGCATGCCTCTGTATGGTTACATTAATGATGATGTTTATTCGTGTACCAGTTAGTTTTATTCTCGTCGTCGTGTGTGTATTTCACTATTGTAGAGGCTGTCGCAAGGGCTGAGAGAGCTCACTCCATTGAATGCAGTTGCTGATGATGACCACGCTCGGGCAGTGATGCATCAGCTTCTCCGTCTGCTTCTGCTGCAAGTTTTCCACCGCTAGCAGTACAGCAGGTGTGTACGTGTAAATGAACCCTTAACGGTAGAGTTATTGTCACGATTATACGATTACAATCTCACGAGTATATATATGCGTGCTTAGCGATTTATAATGCATTGAAGAATGACCTTGATGGTGCTTTCTTCTTGGTGCGGTGCTGAGTAGGGTCCGATGATTAAATGGCAAGAAATGTCTGACGATTGCTGTAAGAATGTGTAAACCGGCGCCTATAAACACAGTTACTTGACTATGTGTTAGCACGGAAGCGAAATGATTAACATTTGATCGTAATTAGTGCGCTCGGGTATTAATTTAATGCAGTTTAATGATTCTATATAATTCATGTTAATGCCTTTATATTAAATCTAAATCTAATATTATATATAATCTCATTATATTGCTCATGTTGATTAGGATTACTGGAATTTCTTTGACAGGAAAGTATCATTGCAGTCAGGGCAAGTGCAAAAGGCATTGACAAATAGCAGTGACATGAAAGACCAACCCCAGGCAACAGACCAGGATGATGCAGCAGCTCTGTCAATATTGGTATGTACTGCATATGACCGCGAACAATTGTATATTATCTATTATATACATATGTAACATAATGCTTAACCTGACGTATGTGACCAAAAATTGCATCTTGCATTCATACTTGGTATGGTAGCTTAGGACAGCACATGATCTAAGTAGTCATCTATATTGTTGACTTTATATACTATATATACTAATTAAGTGTGTGGTAATCAACGGTAGGGAGAAAGCTCATGTATTAAAATGCTAGAACTAGCATTTGATTGGTGGACTTTCTCTTGGAGTGCTCGTGTTGTTTACCTCGGCCAAGGAGGTTTTGTTATCGCGGCCCCGTGTCGTTTGTGTGTGTTGTTGGCCTGTTGGTTTCTTTGCCTGTCAACAGGATATCTCAAAAGTTACGGACGGATTTTGATGAAAATTGAATCATCATTGATCGTAGTGTAGCGGTTTACTCTCTAACCGCTCGCGCTTGGTTTCGCTTTCTCTGTCTGTAGGGGTTATATGATGTGTCACCGCCACGCTAAACCCGACTACAAATTATATATAATTAGATCGATAGCTATATATAGATATATAGGGGACTGTTAAGCTGTGGCGGAGGTTTGCTATCTCCGATTGCTCTTGTTTTTATTGCGAGCTCGTTCCGCGGGGGGGGGCACCTCAAGTCGCGCGATCAATCTTTTTCCTCTACAGGTGGCCGAGGTCATGCGTGAGTTGTGGAGAGAGCTGGCGGAGGGGCCTGGCAGGGGCGTTGGAAAGTGAGATGAAGCTTGCCTCGACGACCTGTGGCTGAGCATCGTGTTCCGAAAACCCCGTGAGCCTCTCGGACGTCCTCACGGTGTATACTGAAGTGAGTAATCATGCGCGGACCACTAAATATAGCTGAAGGGTCGTTTTCGTATATGTAGTACTCGAGGTGTCGCCGAGTATATCGCCTACGCCTACTCCCTAACCATAACCCTAACCCTAACCCTAATCCTAACCCTAACCCTAACACCCTAACCCTAACCCTAACCCTAACACCCTAACCCTAACCCTAACCATATCAGATAGTTACCTCGCTACATATTATATGCTATTATACGACAACGACCCTTCGTGCCTAAATAGAGCATCTTAAGGATAGACTGCACGTCAAAGTTTAATATATAAATAATAAAATATTTAATAAAAGTTAATTATTATTAAATATATACTTATAATTATAATTATAATAGAAGTGCAGATTGCACGTCAAGATTTGTCAGCAAAGTAAGTGCTTGCACATTGATGAGTTGGTGGGGATTTGACGCGTAATCTTGTTTTTGCATGTAGCATATGCTAGTGATATCACGATCATCGATTATACTCGATCATCGGTTGAACAGTGGCTCGAACCAAGCGCTTGTTATCAAAATCCATAATCGATTTCATCGAAATAAATGTCAAACTGGAACAAGAAATGTCTGAGAGTAAATTGTTTGACACAATATTGCAACGAACAACACCAGAACACTACTATACAAGTTATCCTTTATTAACATACATGTATTCTACACACCAGTAGTAAACAGTGCAAAACAAACAGTAAACGGGGCTAAACAAGCACATACATGCACACACGTACATGCACACGACGTTACGCACACGCAGGCATTCAACACCCCCGAGTAACCGATTGTAACCGATCATCGGTAACAATTTGTCCAACCGATGGTCGATTACGAATTTACCACGATTGACAACACTAGCATATGCATAGCTTTGTTTTCTGTTGCAGACACTGGATTTGCTTGTCTTCAGCATGGTGATTCAGAGGGAGTTGAAAACAGTGTTTGAAGATCTGAACCAGTTCTTTAGCTACAAGACAGGTTTGTTGTTGGAAGGGAAGGGGGGAGTCGTCTCTCGGGAGTAGAAATTAGGTTTATAAAAATGCAATGGCACTATAGTTTGTAGTGAAGTATATCGCCCGTAGGGTCTATGTCCCCCTGACCTCTGTTTGACCTGGCTCGTTTAGCTATTATTCTGACTAACCCTAACCTTTACCCTATATATATTATATATTATATATATAGATATATATATATATATATTAGTCAGAAATAGCTAAACGAGCCAGGTCAAACAGAGGTCAGGACCATAGACCTTATCTGCTGAAGTATCCATGAACCTATGCCACCTAGTGTATTTATTGTTATCTTTGCATGTGAGCGTAAATTATTGAGTTATATTTAAATGCAAGGTTATTTTTAGTAGGGATGTGTGAATTTGAAGGTGGGGAAAGGTTACGCAGTTGAAAGATAAAGTCAGCTCTAGATTGTTAAGTGGTCATGCTTCATAGCTGACGAATTCTCCACTACGCGTCACTGTTGTTTTTAACGTATCCACAGTACAGCGTTTAGCTTTTATCTCTTCAGGTTCAACAGGTAATGATTATAATTTCACATTTGTGATGATTACCTCTGCCAAGGAGGTTATGTTTTCGCCCCTGTTAGTTTGTTTGTTGATTTGTTTGTTGGTTTGTTTTTTGGTTTGTTTTGTCTGTCAACAGGAAATCTCAAGAGGTTACGGACGGATTTTGGTGGTGATCCGGATCCAGATCTATATCCAGGATTTTTTGTTGTGGGGAAGACTTCAACGGACGCATTCAAAATTCATAAAAAAAAAAAAAAATCAAACTATATTGGGTGAACCAGCAAGATGGGGGGACTGATACGCTGTGGTGGAGGTTTGCTATCTCCGCGACTGATACGCTGTGGCGGAGGTTTGCTATCTCTGCGGACTGATATCCTCTCTCTTTATCATTCTATGTCTCCTCACTGTCTCTCTCTCTCTCTCTGCCTCTCTCAATCTCTTCTCTGCTCTCCTCTCTCTCCTCTCTCCACTCTCTCTCTTCAATCTCTTCACGCTCTCTCTCTCTCTCTCTCTCTCTCTCCCCTCTCTCTCTCTCCCTTCTCTCTGTCTTGCTCTCTCCATTTCTCTTCTCTCCCTCTCTCCCTCCCTTCCTCTCCCTCCACTCACTCACTCCCACTTACACTCACTCCCTCCCCTACCTCTCTCTCTCATTCTCCCTCCATCCCTCTCACTCACTCCCTCCATTATCTCCCTATCTCTCTCCTCCCTCCTTCCCTCCTCTCTCCTTCCCTCACTCCCTCCCTCCCTCCTCCCTCTCCCCTCTCTCTCTCTCTCCCTTCCTCTTGGTTGCACCGTACCTTAACGAATACCCATGAGGAGTAACTCGTCGGCGTGGGTTTACTTTGCAGCTCTGAGGCTGGCTCCTTGCAGCGAACGCGGAAGTTCTCACGTGGAGCGAGGCGGCCCTGGCCAGCTTCGAATCGGGAAGAACGCAGCGAGTGTCCATCGGCCTCGGTCACACGTAAGGCAGCTGCAGACGATCTGTGCGGCCGTCCGGCCGCCGTGAACTGCAGGTGGCGCCACTGCAGAGCTCTGAAGCAGACGAATGGTGCTAAGCAATTGGGTGCGTGATGGTGTGGGGAAGTGATGGTGATGGGTGAGTGTGGGGGAGGCTCGGATGGTGGATGGGTGAGTGTGGGGGAGTGGAAGGGTGGATGGGTGAGTTGAGGGGTGTGGGGGAGTGGAAGAGTGGATGGGTGAGTGAGGGTGTGGGGGAGTGGTAGGGTGGATGGGTGAGTGAGTATGTGGGTGAGTGGAAGGGTGGATGGGTGAGTTAGGGTGTGCGTGAGTGGAAGGGTGGATGGGTGAGTGAGGGTGTGGGGGAGTGGAAGGGTGGATGGGTGAGTGAGGGTGTGGGGAGTGGTAGGGTGGATGGGTGAGTGA
>NW_014578416.1:39600-43319 GCF_000485595.1 Priapulus caudatus
CCGTAGTGTAGCGGTTTACTCTCTAACGCTCCGCTTGGTTCGCTCTTCTCTGTCTGTAGGGGTTATGATGTGTCACCGCCACGCTAAACCCGACTACAAATTATATATAATTAGATCGATAGCTATATATAGATATATAGGGGACTGTTAAGCTGTGGCGGAGGTTTGCTATCTCCGATTGCTCTGTTTTTATTGCGAGCTCGTTCCGCGGGGGGGGGCACCTCAAGTCGCGCGATCAAATCTTTTTCCTCTACAGGTGGCCGAGGTCATGCGTGAGTTGTGGAGAGAGCTGGCGGAGGGGCCTGGCAGGGGCGTTGGAAAGTGAGATGAAGCTTGCCTACGACGACCTGTGGCTGAGCATCGTGTTCCGAAAACCCCCGTGGAGCCTCTCGGACGTTCTCACGTGTATACTGAAGTGAGTAATCATGCGCGACCACTAATATAAGCTGAAGGGTCGTTTTCGATATGTAGTAACTCGAGGTGTCGGCGAGTATATCGCCTACGCCTACTCCTAACCATAACCCTAACCCTAACCCTAATCCTAACCCTAACCCCTAACACCCTAACCCTAACCCTAACCCTAACACCCTAACCCTAACCCTAACCATATCAGATAGTTACCTCGCTACATATTATATGCTATTATACGACAACGACCCTTCGTGCCTAAATAGAGCATCTTAAGGATAGACTGCACGTCAAAGTTTAATATATAAATAATAAAATATTTAATAAAAGTTAATTATTAATTAAATATATACTTATAATTATAATTATAATAGAAGTGCAGATTGCACGTCAAGATTTGTCGGCAAAGTAAGTGGCTTGCACTTGATGAGTTGGTGGGGATTTGACGCGTAATCTTGTTTTTGCATGTAGCATATGCTAGTGATATCACGATCATCGATTATACTCGATCATCAGTTGAACAGTGGCTCGAACCAAGCGCTTGGTTATCAAAATCCATAATCGATTTCATCGAAATAAATGTCAAACTGGAACAAGAAATGTCTGAGAGTAAATTGTTTGACACATATTGCAACGAACAACACCAGAACACTACTATACAAGTTATCCTTTATTAACATACATGTATTCTACACACAGTAGTAAACAGTGCAAAACAAACAGTAAACGGGGCTAAACAAGCACATACATGCACACACGTACATGCACACGACGTTACGCACACGCAGGCATTCAACACCCCGAGTAACCGATTGTAACCGATCATCGGTAACAATTTGGTCCAACCGATGGTCGATTACGAATTTACCACCGATTGACAACACTAGCATATGCATAGCTTTGTTTTCTGTTGCAGACACTGGATTGCTGTCTTCAGCATGGTGATTCAGAGGGAGTTGAAAACAGTGTTTGAAGATCTGAACCAGTTCTTTAGCTACAAGACAGGTTTGTTGTATCGCTCTGTATCATGCTTGCTTGGTATTCAATTATACATTGACCATAGCTATCAACTGCAATATGTCGTCAATATCTAATGACAGAAAGTGTCCAGTTGATGCATAAAACAATGCTTAAACATTTTCAATATAAATAAATTATGTAAATATTTTGGTTTTGTTTGACATTGTGGTACTCGGACCAATATAGATTGTTTGCAGCAGTTAATCTGAACATGAATCCATTTCAACTGTACAATGTAAATATGTCCACGTATGTGTTGTTCTTAGATACCATAATTCTGTTGTTCACAGAATGCCATGTTGTGTTGTTCACAAATGACAAGAACCTGTGTGCGAAATCCATGATCAGTGGTGTGAAGGCTTACAACAAACAGGTAAGCACTATCACATGTCAATCTTGTTCGTTCACACGTTGCAATATCATCACCGCAATATCACACTAGCATGCCTCTGTATGGTTACATTAATGATTGTGTTTATTCACGTACTGTTAGTACGTTTATTCGTGCACAGTTAGTTTTATTCTCGTCGTCGTGTGTGTATTTCACTATTGTAGACGCTGTCGCAAGGGCTGAGAGAGCTCACTCCATTGAATGCAGTTGCTGATGGTGACAACCCGCCTCGGGCAGTGGATGCATCAGCTTCTCCGTCTGCTTCTGCTGCAGGTTTTCCACCACTAGCAGTACAGCAGGTGTGTACGTGTAACGAACCCTAACGGCAGAGTTCATTGTCACGATTATACGATTACAATCTTCACGAGTATATATGCGTGCTTAGCGATTCATAATGCATTGAAGAATGACATTGATGGTGCTTTCTTCTTGGTGGCGGTGCTGAAGTAGGGGTTCGATGATTAAATGGCAAGAAATGTCGGACGATTGCTGTAAGGATGTGTAAACCAGCGCTATAAACACAGTTACCTGGCTATGTGTTAGCCACAGAAGCGGAATGATTAACATTCGATCGTAATTAGTGCCGCTCGGGTATTAATTTAATGCAGTTTAATGATTTCATATATTCATGTTAATGCCTTTATATAAATCTAAATCTAAATATTATATATAATCTCATTATATTGCTCATGTTGATTAGGATTACTGGAATTTCTTTACAGGAAGTATCATTGCAGTCAGGGCAAGTGCAACAGGCATTGACAAATAGCAGTGACATGAAAGACCAACCCCAGACAACAGACCAGGATAATGCAGCAGCTCTGTCAATATTGGTATGTACTGCATATGACCGCGAACAATTGTATATTATATATTATATATACATATGTAACATAATGCTTAACCTGACGTATGTGACCAAAAATTGCATCTTGCATTCATACTTGGTATGGTAGCTTAGGACAGCACATGATCTAAGTAGTCATCTATATTATTGACTTTATATACTATATTACTAATTAAGTGTGTGGTAATCAACGGTAGGGAGAAAG
Organism: Priapulus caudatus; assembly: GCF_000485595.1. Classification (NCBI taxonomy): domain Eukaryota; kingdom Metazoa; phylum Priapulida; class Priapulimorpha; order Priapulimorphida; family Priapulidae; genus Priapulus; species Priapulus caudatus. The sequence goes on from NW_014578416.1 coordinate 42,472, forward strand.
CTCATGGTATTAAAATTGCTAGAACTAGCATTTGATTGGTGGACTTTCTCTTGGAGTGCTAGTGTTGTTACCTCCGCCAAGGAGGTTATGTTATCGCCCCCGTTCGTTTGTGTGTTTGTTGGTTTGTTGGTTTGTTTGTCTGTCAACAGGATATCTCAAAAGTTACGGACAGATTTTGATGAAATTGAATCATCATTGATCGTAGTGTAGCGGTTTACTCTCTAACCGCTCTGCTTGGTTTCACTTTCGCTCTCTCTGTCTGTAGGCGTTTATGATGTGTCACCGCCGCGTTAAACCCGACTACAAATTATATATAATTAGATCGATAGCTATAATAGATATTATGGGGGGACTGTTAAGCTGTGGCGGAGGTTTGCTATCTCCGATTGCTCTTGTTTTTATTGCGAGCTCGTTCCCGGGGGGGGGGGCACCTCAAGGTCGCGCGATCAAATCTTTTTCCTCTACAGGTGGCCGAGGTCATGCGTGAGTTGTGGAGAGAGCTGCGGAGGGGCCTGGCAGGGGCGTTGGAAAGTGAGATGAAGCTTGCCTACGACGACCTGTGGCTGAGCATCGTGTTCCGAAAACCCCCGTGGAGCCTCTCGGACGTTCTCACGTGTATACTGAAGTGAGTAATCATGCGCGACCCACTAAATATAGCTGAAGGGGTCGTTTTCGTATATGTAGTACTCGAGGTGTCGGCGAGTATATCGCCTACGCCTACTCCCTAACCATAACCCTAACCCTAACCCTAATCCTAACCCTAACCCTAACACCCTAACCCTAACCCTAACACCCTAACCCTAACCCTAACCATATCAGATAGTTACCTCGGCTACATATTATATGCT
>NW_014578416.1:45290-47734 GCF_000485595.1 Priapulus caudatus
GAGGATTTAAGCCTTTCACTTCACATTCACACATCCCTAATACTAAAAATAACCTTGCATTAAATATAACTCAATAATTTACGCTACAATGCAAAGATAACAATTAATACCACTAGGTGGCATAGGTTCATGGATACTTTAGCAGATAAGGTCTATGTCCCCCTGACCTCTGTTTGACCTGGCTCGTTTAGCTATTTCTGACTAATATATATATATATATATCTATATATATAATATATAATATATATAGGGTAAAGGTTAGGGTTAGTCAGAAATAGCTAAACGAGCCAGGTCAAACAGAGGTCAGGGAGACATAGACCCTACGAGCGATACTTCACTACAAACTATAGTGCCATTGCATTTTATAAACCTAATTTCTACTCCCGAGAGATGCCCTTCCTTCCGACAACAAACCTGTCTTGTAGCTAAAGAACTGGTTCAGATCTTCAAACACTGTTTTCAACTCCCTCTGAATCACCATGCTGAAGACAGCAATCCAGTGTCTGCAACAGAAAACAAAGCTATGCATATGCTAGTGTTGTCAATCGGTGTAAATTCGTAATCGACCATCGGTTGGACCAAATTGTTACCGATGATCGGTTACAATCGGTTACTCGGGGTGTTGAATGCCTGCGTGTGCGTAACGTCGTGTGCATGTACGTGTGTGCATGTAGTGGCTTGTTTAGCCCCGTTTACTGTTTGTTTTGCACTGTTTACTACTGTGTGTAGAATACATGTATGTTAATAAAGGATAACTTGTATAGTAGTGTTCTGGTGTTGTTCGTTGCAATATGTGTCAAACAATTTACTCTCAGACATTTCTTGTTCCAGTTTGACATTTATTTCGATGAAATCGATTATGGATTTTGATAACCAAGCGCTTGGTTCGAGCCACTGTTCAACCGATGATCGAGTATAATCGATGATCGTGATATCACTAGCATATGCTACATGCAAAAACAAGATTACGCGTCAAATCCCCACCAACTCATCAAGTGCAAGCCACTTACTTTGCTGACAAATCTTGACGTGCAATCTGCACTTCTATTATAATTATAATTATAAGTATATATTTAATTAATAATTAACTTTTATTAAATATTTATTATTTATATATTAAACTTTGACGTGCAGTCTATCTTTAAGATGCTCTATTTAGGCACGAAGGGTCGTTGTCGTATAATAGCAGTGAGTGGGGTGCAAAGATAGATGGTGATGTAGATTGGAGAGTTCGATTATGTACGTGTGTGTTGATTTTTGAATGCAATCATTAATGTGTGAATTCAGGTTATTATAGTGTCTCATACATCTGCGTGCGTGTACATGTGTGTATTGTGAAACTATGTGAAGACTGTTTTTTGTTGTTTTTGCTCCATCTTTGTACGCCTTGATTGCTAACGACTTTGTAAGAATGCTATCACTGTTGTTTTGCTGAAGGGACAGACAGACAGACAGAAGAGCTTGCTGGAATACCTGACAACTATGAGACAGTGGTTCTGAAGGCATTTCAGACGATCTGGGAAGCAATTAACAATTTCTGGTAAGTAATCCATCCGTTTGTCTCCCGCATTGCTACCGTATATACTCGCGTAATAACCGCAAATTTGGCCTCAGATTTCAACTCTGTATTTGCTCTGCGGTTTATAAGTGCGCCATACCGTGAGGGGAAATATACTAGGCGCAATACTTGGTTACCCGATTCAAATTGAGGTGTGGCTTATAGAGGCGCCCACGGTTATTACGCGATCATATACGGTAGTTGTAATATATACTGGATAACCTAATATGCATTGAATAGCCAGAGTTCATTTTCCATCTGACGTGCGGTCCATTTATACTAGCTAGGTAGACTACTAATTCTGTCGGCCGCACGGTATATTACACGATCTGAATACTCGGCTTAATTAATCGACAATGGAACATCGCGTGTTTCGTTAGTAACGTTTACGTCTGCGCACGCATGGTTCAGCCGTGTACCGTTAGTATCGTTTCCATCTACGCACGCACGATCGTACCGCGCGGTTTCGCGTCTCGTGGCTTACCGTCTGACGCGCATTTGTTTCTACGCAGCGGTCTCCTGTTTGACAGCCTCGGTGTCAGCCACGCGTTGGTCTACGAGCGATCGGGAGCCGCGCTGCCCGGCCAAGCCGAGGCTGAAGCCTTCCTCGTCCGGCTGCTGCCGACGCTGCAGCAGCTTAGAGCGGGTCTGCATGGGTACGTCACGCTGCCGGGGGGCGCGTTGTCGGATACAAAATTAGGCGTGACGTTAGTTTTAACATAAATGTTTTCTCATAAACGATTGTCGGAAACAAAATTAGTCTTAATGTTAGCCTTAACACTGACGTTTGCTCATAGACTGTTGACAGAAACAAAATTAGTCTTAATGTTAGCCTTAACACTGACGTTTGCTCATAGACTGTTGACAGAAACAAAATTAGTCTTAA
>NW_014578416.1:47744-52353 GCF_000485595.1 Priapulus caudatus
GGTGTTTGGGGGGATGAATGGTGGATGGGTGAGTGAGGGTGGATGGGTGAGTGAGGGTGGATGGGTGAGTGAGGGTGTGGGTGAGTGAGGGTGTGGGTGAGTGGAAGGGTGGATGGGTGAGTGAGGGTGTGGGTGAGTGAGGGTGGATGGGCGAGTGAGTGTGTGGGTGAGTGATGGTGTGGGTGACTGGAAGGGTGGATGGGTGTTTGGGAATATAAGTCGAATAGAAGTGAGGGCGAGTGAGTGGGGTGCAAAGATAGATGGTGATGTAGATTGGAGAGTTCGATTATGTACGTGTGTGTTGATTTTTGAATGCAATCATTAATGGGTAAATTATAGTGTATCATACATCTGCGTGCGTGTACATGTGTGTATTGTGAAACTATGTGAAGACTGTTTTTTGTTGTTTTTGTTTTGTTTTTGCTCCATCTTTGTACATCTTGATTGCTAACGACTGTGTTTTTTTAATAGTATTGAATGCTATTACTGTTGTTTTGCTGAAGGGTCAGACAGACAGACAGAAGAGCTTGCTGGAATACCCGACAACTATGAGACGGTGGTTCTGAAGGCATTTCAGACGATCTGGCAAGCCATTAACAATTTCTGGTAAGTAATCCATCCGTTTGTCTCCTGCATTGCTAGTTGTAATATATACTGGATAACCTAATATGCATTGAATAGCCACAGTTCATTTTCCATCTGACGTGCGGTCCATTTATACTAGCTAGGTAGACTACTAATTCTGTCGGCCGCACGGTATATTACACGATCCGAATACTCGGCTTAATCAATCGACAATGGAACATCGCGCGTTTCGTTAGTAATGTTTATGTCTGCGCACGCATGGTTCAGCCGTGTACCGTTAGTATCGTTTCCATCTACGCAGAAGCGTGCGCACGTACCGCGCGGTCTCGCGTCTCGTGGCTTACCGTCTGACGCGCATTTGTTTCTACGCAGCGGTCTCCTGTTCGACAGCCTCGGTGTCAGCCACGCGTTGGTCTACGAGCGATCGGGAGCCGCGCTGTCCGGCCAAGCCGAGGCTGAAGCCTTCCTCGTCCGGCTGCTGCCGACGCTGCAGCAGCTTAGAGCGGGTCTGCACGGGTACGTCACGCTGCCGGGGCACGCGTTGTCAGATACAAAATTAGGCGTGACGCTAGTTTTAACATAAATGTTTTCTCATAAACGATTGTCAGAAACAAAATTAGTCTTAATGTTAGCCTTAACACTGACTTTTGCTCATAGACTGTTGACAGAAACAAAATTTGTTGTGACATTGGTCTTAACATTGACTTTTTCTCATAGACCGTTGACAGAAACAAAATTAGCCGTAAAGTTAGTCTTAACATTAACTTTTCTCAAATATTATATATATATATATATATATATATATATATGTATAATGTCAAGACTTACATGCTGTAGGAGATATAAATGAAACTACTTCTTTGATGCTAACAACTTTGGTTTAGTAGCTAGTAAAACTCGTTATTGAATTGCTATTCTTCTAGAGTTATCACCATGCAATCAGTGGATGTGTCAAAGAATAACGAAGCCTTTAGTGCTCTCTGTCACGGACTGGTTTCATTCTTCCCCAATCTCCTTGACAATCAAGTAGGTGTAGAACAATATATGTTTTGTGCATGAATACTATTTATCTAGTATGGCTGCTACCACAGGTCTGTGTATATAAATACAATACACATACAATAGCAAGATACTGTGCACATTCACAATACAATACAATACATACTATCAGGAGTAGATAATAGGGAATTCTTTATTATCTACTCCTGATACTATGCACGTACAATAGCAAGATACTGTGCTCATACATAATACAATGCAATACATACTGTGCACGTACAATAGCAAGATACTGTGCTCATACATAATACAATGCAATACATACTGTGCACGTACAATAGCAAGATACTGTGCTCATACATAATACAATGCAATACAATACAATACATACTGTGCACATACAATAGCAGGTGGTTTATGCTTGACCGAGCGTTAAATCTGTATGTTCGGATAAAACTTAAATTTAAATCGATATAGCAATCTTCATTATTGCTCTCCCAACGAACATTTCTTCCAGGCAACACGTAGGTTTCACACTACAACTAATCGGTGAATCTAACACGTAGTACGCCAGCGACAAAGATCAGCGTAATTTTACTTTGCAGGAGGACGTCGCAGTTGCCGCGGTGACGGCCGCCATGTTGCAGAAGTTCTGCACGTCGCTTAGCAACCAGCAGCTGGTGGTGAACGGATACCAGCAGCTGCAGTCGTTCGTCGATCAGGTGTCGGCATGCGAGCTGATGTTGCGGGCGAGAAGCGAGAAGCCAAGTTGACAGCGTTCGCCGCATCGCGTGCAGCTGGCATCTTGTTTTTTTTAACGTATTATTGTGTTTATTCCTTATTGCGTTCCATAGCGTCCATATGACGATGTCAGGAGTGTATTATATAGATATCTATATTATATCTATATTATATCTATATATATATATATATTATACACTCCTGACATCGTCATAGCGCAACGAATGATTGCGCAAATCATATTTGCTAACTGGTAACTGACCAATTACTCACCGATGTGGCACTGTCATGGTCGGGTGAGGTTTGCCGTGTGACAAAAGCATCTGAAGTTGACAAGCTTACAATAGATTGAACCGAGTTGTGTATGCTTCAGGCATGATGGCTGTGATCTTTGTTACTTTGTTTATTCTACTGCAGAATATGGTATTAACGTTGACGTATTTTTTTACGCGGAAGGCGACACGTATTATTTGTAATTTTGAGTCTTGAGGCAGACATCCAAGTTAAATTGTAAATAATAATTTTTATTCTATAACAGTATGGCTTATTATATTACCTAATCATAATATTTCGATGTAATGTAGCCAGGAGTAATTAACATGTCAACGTGTTTAGTGATGTTGATCCAGTTTTTTTACTTCTTTTCTTTATTACTACTATCATAGACAAATATCAAACTGCAAGACACCCCAGCAATAAACACACTCAAGACACCCCAGCAATAAACACACTCAAGACACCCCAGCAATAAACACACTCAAGACACCCCAACAATAAACACACTCAAGACACCCCAGCAATAAACACACTCAAGACACCCCAGCAATAAACACACTCAAGACACCCCAGCAATAAACACACTCAAGAAGTGTCTTCTTCAGGGAACGTGTGTGAATGATTACCTTTTATTAGTTTCATTATTGCCAGCTGCTGTCTAGTTTCAAAGATGCCGTTAATAAACTGTGTGAGAGAAACAAGTGAAGCACAGAAAATAGTAATAATAGTGTGACACTAATTTGACATAAAATTATTTAATAATTAAATTAAATAATTAAATAATTGACGAGTAGACCCGAGATTACGAGAGAAATGCGCACAAACTTGGAAAGACAAGATCACCTTTGCCACCTCCAATGCTAACTCGTCCCAGACATCTCCTACGCAATGGATGAAAAAATTAGTCGAATCTGAAATGTTTGTTATGCCTCGTGAAAGATGAGAAAAGTAAATGTGATTATTGAGCTCACGTATGTGCCTTAACAGTGATGTGTATGATATTGATATGTCTATAAAGTTATTGTTGATGCTAAAGACATTTTCTTCGTGTTTTCGAATTCGATGTAGGTCTATTTTCTTATAGAGGTTTGCAATTGTGCATTCTTTTCACCCCCATATAATATATTATTCTTAACCTTTTTAGTGTCATGGACCCCTTTGAGAACCTGGTGAAAGCTATGGACCCCTCTCCAGAAAAATGCACATTAGCACAAAATTTTTATGCGCCTTGTTCACGGACCCCCTGAAGCCCATCCACGGACCTTAAAGGAGTCCATTGACCACAGGTTAAGGTGTCAATTTTTCATCCTTCACTTCTTTCTATCTTTATACAGGGTTCCCACAGCCATTGAAAGTCCTTGAATTTTGTCCTTTGACCTTGAAAGTCCTTGGAAATAGGTCCAAGTCCTTATTTTATGTCTAATGTCCTTGAATGTTACATTTTTGACCTAAAATAAAAAGCAAATCTTTATTGCTGGTTATCTGACTGACCCTATTCCAAGTCTTCGATAATTAATGTTAAATTTAATTCAAAATTCACATGTCATTGTCTACTAATGTACTCTACCAAAGTAGTTTGTTTTGTCCCTAATTTTTACGTGCAGGTGGTGTAGGGGTCTAGACTATAAGTTCGTAATTTTAATATTTATTTATTACTCAGTGTTCATATTTTGCAACACAGTTGTGTCAATTTGTGTGTAGGAAAATACACACTGAGTAATAAATAAAAAATATTATACTATAATAGTCAGCATATAGATACGATCAAGAGGCTCTCTATTATCTCTCTAGCATCTCTATTATGCACTCTTGATACGATCCCTGCCCATGCCACCCATGACTAAAAAGGGAAAATGAAACAAATGGTATCGCTTATGAAATCGTTAGCACGGTGAATTTTATTCAGGCAAATGACTGGTTTTCCGCGTCAACTTGTTCACCCCCCCCCCCATCACAAAATATGATTATATGAGAGAAGGAGAGTGTGTGTGCGTGCGTGCGTGCGTGC
>NW_014578416.1:59125-63391 GCF_000485595.1 Priapulus caudatus
ACACAAACACACACCCGCGCGCGCACACACGCACACAAATACACACAACCCCCACCCCCACCACACACACACACGCACGCACGCACGCACGCACGCACACACACACACACACACACACACAAACACACATCAGCATTTTAGATAGACGGTGATATAGAGCCAGTCGTGAATCCGATACACGCAATTGTGCTAACACGAACAAACGCAGAAGATTTCTACACCGACGCACTGATGACGTAAGAGACAAAGCGGACATTAACAGAATACCCCTGCAGCAGAATTATTCGTAACATCGACCAAACTAGCAGCCGTAATAACAATTTTAAGATTTAACTTTAACTTTTTTATTTTAATTAAAAGATTTTTTTTAAGCGGGAATAAACCACCGCCGCTATGGGTTTAGATGGTCGTCACGCTCGTCATCGGTGCGAGGCGACCGGTGACTACGTATAGTATCGGCGACAGTCTATATCGCAACGTTTGTGAAAATTAACCGCTGGCCGTGGGTTTCGTGCAGAGAGCAGGTGCGAGGGACGACGGTGTTAGGTTGCTGTGTGTGCTGCGACAGTAGCAAGGCAGGCCGAGAGCAGATGATTTTACCGTCAATCAAACATTTCGGTTTCGGATGGAAGAATTTTGGGATCGCGCTTTCTTACCTGCTCTATATATTAGTGTAAGCGTGCAACAGTCGCGCCGCGAGAGCAATGGCAGCCGGTAATGCAATGGTAGGAAACTTTCGGCAATAATAGGTGAAAGAGAGTAGGCCTATAGAAACATTAAGGATTTTGTAGTAAATAGATTTCGTATTTAGTTAGCATTATATTTTATTGAAACGCTTCAAGTGCCTGTGCACCCATCTCTCCCCTCCCCTTCCTTTTTCCCTCCCTCTCTCCCTCCCTCCCTCCTCATGACTCGGCCCCGTCACGGCCTCTTCCTTAGGCTGTTACTCAGACTGTGGGCCTGCTACACGTGTACCAACGTAGACCGGAGAAAACATTCAGTGAAAGCAATATAGATGCTTCTCTTACTCCCTCATCAACCCTCGCTTCGTTTCTGCCGTCCTTCATTTTAGATTAAGATAACAATATTAAGATTTTATTCGAAGATGACGGGTGCACTGTGTCGCAGTCGTAACTGCACTGGGAATTCGAGGAAAATACGCGTTTTTTTAAGTAAAAACAGTTTTTCTCACAAAAAGCATTATTTAGGTTAGGAGGATTCCTAGTCAGCTTATATCAGCATTGTTTTTTGTTCAAAAACGGCAGGTTTTTTGTTCAAAAACGGCAGGTTTTTTTGCATTTAGGTAACATTTCGAGTAAGATTTTCAAGCAACATTTAGCGCAATACGGGCGCAAATCGAAATATTTTTTATTTCTAAAAGGCAGTTATTTATAAAAAACAACAACAACAACATGAAGGTTAAAAACTCTGTAAAAACCAAAGCAAACTGTGACGTCATACCCCCGTCGCAAGATAGCATAAGATGGCATAGCTCAAGCTTGTGATAGTTTACTCAACATAACTAATATTACTACTAATATCAACTATACTACTAGTTACTATAATACGTAGCTACTAGCTGGAGAGTTCACGTCGTGCCGACAACTATACCGTGCCACACATGGCATGCAGCAGGCATAGCTCTAGCTTGTGATAGTTTACTGAACATAACTAACACCACTACTAATATCAACTATATTACTAGTTACTATAACACGCAACTACACGTGACATATATACGGACAACTATACCGTAGCTCGTGCTGCAGTCATTGCCGTCAGTCACGCAGGCACACACACATACATGCGCACGCACGCAGGCACGCACACACACATACATGCGCACGCACGCACACACACATACATGCGCACGCAGGCACACACACATACATGCGCACGCACGCAGGCACGCACACACACATACATGCGCACGCGATAATCACTCTAGCGTAACATGTCGCCAGAATACTCCTAATTATTATAGCGTATCATTAACATACAGTGACGTGCTACCAATGATGCATTGCTCATGCCAACCTAACTAACTCCATCGTTAAGATAGAAATGATGGCAATGATCACAATTACTTTTCGTCAGGCGAGCGCGAAGGAAAAACTGCGTTAAGTACACAAAAGTACTAGTAGATGTAAAATCTGGAACACACGCGCGCGTGTGTATTCCGCGTTGCGTGCGTAATTACTGCATTGCGTAAGCTAATCACAACACATGTGTGTGTGGATTATATGTAGATAGTTGTAGTGTAAGCAGGCGGATAGACCCTGAAGCTTTTGGTTTCATCTCCGCATATATCTCTGTATATGTATGAGATTCTATATATTTGCGAGATAAGAAAGGTCGATGCACACATGTATCTATTCCATTTCATTCTGTGAAGTAAAATAAATTTACATTGCATTAAGCTGCTCAATCTTTTTCTTCTTCTTACTCTTCTTTTTCCTCCTCCTGCTCCTCCTCTTCCTCTTTCTCCGTTTTCTCTTCTTTCTCTTCCTACTCGCCCCTTTCTCTTTCTCCTCCTCCTCTTTCTCTCCCTCCTCATTCTCCTCCTCATCTTCCTCTTTCTTCTCCTTCTCCTCCCCATCCTCCTCCTCCTTCTCCGCCTACGAAGTCAGACCGAACGCTTCGATGATGTATTTTTGCAATTCCTCCCGAGAGAGGGCGCCGTCGCCGTCGGCGTCCAGGCGACGGAAGAAGTCGGCGGGGTTGAGGCCGGACGTCGTCAGTTCGTTGTTCATGAGAGCGATCAGAGCGACGAGATGGTCGGCGTTGTCGACGTCGCATCGTAGCGACACGGTGCGATTCACTTCCTCACCTGCCGTGTCACGCTTCCTGAACCTGAGAGAGGAAGAAGAAGAGGAATGTACAGTTAGTACGCGCAGAAGGATAATGGAGAGGGAGAAGGGAGGGAGAGAGGCGTAGAGAGATAAAGAGAGAGAGAGAGAGAGAGAGAGAGAGAGAGAGAGAGAGAGAGAGAGAGAGAGAGAGAGAGAAAGAAGAAGAGAGAGAGACGAGAGAGACAAAGAAAGAAAGAGAGAGCGAGAGAGAGAGAGAGAGAGAAGGAGAGGAGAGAGAGAGAGAGAGAGAGAGAGAGCGAGACGAGAGAGAGAATGTGTGTAAATTCGGTTTGCTATGATCTAGGCAAACAATCAAAAATTTTAGGCCTGGTACCTTTGGGGGGCGCGCCAGTAATTTTTCGGGTTTGGTCTATAAATGTAGCAGCAACATTTGGACACTAAATTTTGCGACGGTTGCTTTAGGCGTTTCTTACGTGATACAGTACGCGATTCAACAACGCGAGTTTTATGTAAGCATGAAAGAGAAACCGCCACGATCACAGGCCACTAGTATTAGCAAAGAACGCAGGAATTGCAATTATGTGTCGTGTGTGCGTGCGTGCGTTGCGTTGTGTGTGTGTGTGTGTGTGTGTGTGTGTGTGTGTGTGTGTGTGTTGTGTGTGTTGCTGTGTGTGGTGTGCTGCGTGCGTGCTGCTGTTGCGTGCGTGTGTGTGTGTGCGTGTGTGGGTGTGTGTGTGTGTGTGTGTGTGCGTGCGTGGGCGTGTGTGTGTGTGTGTGTGGAGGTGGGGGGGTTTTGTGTGTGTGTGCTGTTTGTGTGTGTGTGTGGTGTGTGTGAGTATGGTGTCGCCGCGCGTGTGTGTGTGTGCGTGTGTGTGTGTTGTGTGTGTGGTTGTGTGTGTGCGCGCGCGCTGCGTGTTGTGTGTGTGTGCGTGTGTGTGTGTGGTGTGTGTGTGTGTGTGTGCTGTGGTGTGTTGTGTGTGTGTGTGTGTGTGTGTGTGTGGCGTGCGTGGTGCGGCATAGTGTATTCCCAACATATACCAGTAAATGCTTCTGCTAGCATCTATTACAAAGACGACATACGCAATATTACGCTCTCCTATGACACTATTTGTCATATCAGAAGACGTCAGTAGGAGAGCGTATATCATCAGGTAATACTGCAGCCACCACGGCCTTACATCAATAACACTTCGGCTGAACACACGCGGATATTGTCAGCGAGAGAACGGAAAGAGACTCGGCTTAAAAAAAACCGCGCCGACGAAGAAGAGAGAGAGAGAATGACGGGCATCTCTGCTCTCTGGCTGCTCTCTCTCTGCTCTCTCTCGATCTCTCTCCTCTCCCTCTTTCTCTCGCTCTCTCCTCTCTCTCTCTCTCACACGTTCTCTCTCTCTCTCCTCTCCTTCTCACTCTCTCTCTCTCTTGCCTCTCTCTTCTCCTCCTCTCTGCTCCT